>NW_027618572.1:0-68216 GCF_964187855.1 Myxine glutinosa | reverse complement strand
CTAACACAAGTGCGAAAAGTGGTTTTTCAACATTAACACAAGTGCGAAAAGTGGTTTTTCAACACTAACACAAGTGCGAAAAGTGGTTTTTCAACGCTAACACAAGTGCGAAAAGTGGTTTTTCAACACTAACACAAGTGCGAAAAGTGGTTTTTCAACACTAACACAATTGCGAAAAGTGGTTTTTCAACACTAACACAAGTACGAAAAGTGGTTTTTCCACACTAATACAAGTGCAAAAGTGGTTTCCTGCACCAACACAAGTGCGAAAAGTGGTTTTTCAACACTAACACAAGTGCAAAAAGTGGTTTTTCAACACTATCACAAGTGCAAAAAGTGTTTTTTCCACACTAATACAAGTGCAAAAGTGGTTTCCTGCACCAACACAAGTGCGAAATGTGGTTTTTCAACACTAACACAGGTGCGAAAAGTGGTTTTTCAACACTAACACAAGTGCGAAAAGTGGTTTTTCAACACTAACAGAAGTGGGAAAAGTGGTTTTTCAACACTAACACAAGTGCGAAAAGTGGTTTTTCAACACTAACACAGGTGCGAAAAGTGGTTTTTCAATACTATCACAAGTGCAAAAAGTGTTTTTTCCACACTAATACAAGTGCAAAAGTGGTTTCCCGCACCAACACAAGTGCGAAAAGTGGTTTTTCAACACTAACACAAGTGCGAAAAGTGGTATTTCAACACTAACACAAGTGCGAAAAGTGTTTTTTCCACACTAATACAAGTGCAAAAGTGGTTTCCTGCACCAACACAAGTGCGAAAAGTGGTATTTCAACACTAACCCAAGTGCGAAAAGTGGTTTTTCAACACTAACACAAGTGCGAAAAGTGTTTTTTCCACACTAATACAAGTGCAAAAGTGGTTTTTCAACACTAACACAAGAGCGAAAAGTGGTTTTTCAACACTAACACAAGTACGAAAAGTGGTTTTTCAACACTATCACAAGTGCAAAAAGTGTTTTTTCCACACTAATACAAGTGCAAAAGTGGTTTCCTGCACCAACACAAGTGCGAAAAGTGGTTTTTCATCACTAACACAAGTGCAAAAAGTGGTTTTTCAACACTAACACAAGTGCGAAAAATGGTTTTTCAACACTATCACAAGTGCAAAAAGTGTTTTTTCGACACTAATACAAGTGCAAAAGTGGTTTCCTGCACCAACACAAGTGTGAAAAGTGGTTTTTCAACACTAACACAAGTGCGCAAAGTGGTTTTTCAACACTAACACAAGTGCGAAAAGTGGTTTTTCCACACTAATACAAGTGCAAAAGTGGTTTCCTGCACCAACACAAGTGCGAAAAGTGGTTTTTCAACACTAACACAAGTGCGAAAAGTGGTTTTTCAACACTATCACAAGTGCAAAAAGTGTTTTTTCCACACTAATACAAGTGCAAAAGTGGTTTCCTGCACCAACACAAGTGCGAAAAGTGGTTTTTCAACACTAACACAAGTGCGAAAAGTGGTTTTTCAACACTAACACAAGTGCGAAAAGTGGTTTTTCAACATTAACACAAGTGCGAAAAGTGGTTTTTCAACACTAACACAAGTGCGAAAAGTGGTTTTTCAATGCTAACACAAGTGCGAAAAGTGGTTTTTCAACACTAACACAAGTGCGAAAAGTGGTTTTTCAACACTAACACAATTGCGAAAAGTGGTTTTTCAACACTAACACAAGTACGAAAAGTGGTTTTTCCACACTAATACAAGTGCAAAAGTGGTTTCCTACACCAACACAAGTGCGAAAAGTGGTTTTTCAACACTAACACAATTGCGAAAAGTGGTTTTTCAACACTAACACAAGTACGAAAAGTGGTTTTTCCACACTAATACAAGTGCAAAAGTGGTTTTTCAACACTAACACAAGTGCGAAAAGTGGTTTTTCAACACTAACACAAGTGCGAAAAGTGGTTTTTCAACACTAACACAAGTGCGAAAAGTGGTTTTTCAACACTAACACAATTGCGAAAAGTGGTTTTCAACACTAACACAAGTACGAAAAGTGGTTTTTCCACACTAATACAAGTGCAAAAGTGGTTTTTCAACACTAACACAAGTGCGAAAAGTGGTTTTTCAACACTAACACAAGTGCGAAAAGTGGTTTTTCAACACTAACACAAGTGCGAAAAGTGGTTTTTCCACACTAATACAAGTGCAAAAGTGGTTTCCTGCACCAACACAAGTGCGAAAAGTGGTTTTTCAACACTAACACAGGTGCGAAAAGTGGTTTTTCAACACTAACACAAGTGCAAAAAGTGGTTTTTCAACACTAACAGAAGTGGGAAAAGTGGTTTTTCAACACTAACACAAGTGCGAAAAGTGGTTTTTCAACACTAACACAGGTGCGAAAAGTGGTTTTTCAATACTATCACAAGTGCAAAAAGTGTTTTTTCCACACTAATACAAGTGCAAAAGTGGTTTCCTGCACCAACACAAGTGCGAAAAGTGGTTTTTCAACACTAACACAAGTGCGAAAAGTGGTATTTCAACACTAACACAAGTGCGAAAAGTGTTTTTTCCACACTAATACAAGTGCAAAAGTGGTTTCCTGCACCAAGTGGTTTTTCAACACTAACACAAGTGCGAAAAATGGTTTTTCAACACTAACACAAGTGCGAAAAGTGGTTTTTCCACACTAATACAAGTGCAAAAGTGGTTTCCTGCACCAACACAAGTGCGAAAAGTGGTTTTTCAACACTAACACAAGTGCGAAAAGTGGTATTTCAACACTAACACAAGTGCGAAAAGTGTTTTTTCCACACTAATACAAGTGCAAAAGTGGTTTCCTGCACCAACACAAGTGCGAAAAGTGGTTTTTCAACACTAACACAAGTGCGAAAAGTGGTTTTTCAACACTAACACAAGTGCGAAAAGTGGTTTTTCAACACTAACACAAGTGTGAAAAGTGGTTTTTCCACACTAATACAAGTGCAAAAGTGGTTTCCTGCACCAACACAAGTGCGAAAAGTGGTTTTTCAACACTAACACAAGTGCGAAAAGTGGTTTTTCAACACTAACACAAGTGCGAAAAGTGTTTTTTCCACACTAATACAAGTGCAAAAGTGGTTTCCTACACCAACACAAGTGCGAAAAGTGGTTTTTCAACACTAACACAAGAGCGAAAAGTGGTTTTTCAACACTAACACAAGTGCGAAAAGTGTTTTTTCGACACTAATACAAGTGCAAAAGTGGTTTCCTGCACCAACACAAGTGTGAAAAGTGGTTTTTCAACACTAACACAAGTGCGCAAAGTGGTTTTTCAACACTAACACAAGTGCGAAAAGTGGTTTTTCCACACTAATACAAGTGCAAAAGTGGTTTCCTGCACCAACACAAGTGCGAAAAGTGGTTTTTCAACACTAACAAGTGCAAAGTGTTTTTTCGACACTAATACAAGTGCAAAAGTGGTTTCCTGCACCAACACAAGTGTGAAAAGTGGTTTTTCAACACTAACACAAGTGCGCAAAGTGGTTTTTCAACACTAACACAAGTGCGAAAAGTGGTTTTTCCACACTAATACAAGTGCAAAAGTGGTTTCCTGCACCAACACAAGTGCGAAAAGTGGTTTTTCAACACTAACACAAGTGCGAAAAGTGGTTTTTCAACACTATCACAAGTGCAAAAAGTGTTTTTTCCACACTAATACAAGTGCAAAAGTGGTTTCCTGCACCAACACAAGTGCGAAAAGTGGTTTTTCAACACTAACACAAGTGCGAAAAGTGGTTTTTCAACACTAACACAAGTGCGAAAAGTGGTTTTTCAACATTAACACAAGTGCGAAAAGTGGTTTTTCAACACTAACACAAGTGCGAAAAGTGGTTTTTCAACACTAACACAAGTGCGAAAAGTGGTTTTTCAACACTATCACAAGTGCAAAAAGTGTTTTTTCCACACTAATACAAGTGCAAAAGTGGTTTCCTGCACCAACACAAGTGCGAAAAGTGGTTTTTCAACACTAACACAAGTGCGAAAAGTGGTTTTTCAACACTAACACAAGTGCGAAAAGTGGTTTTTCAACATTAACACAAGTGCGAAAAGTGGTTTTTCAACACTAACACAAGTGCGAAAAGTGGTTTTTCAACACTAACACAAGTGCGAAAAGTGGTTTTTCAACACTATCACAAGTGCAAAAAGTGTTTTTTCCACACTAATACAAGTGCAAAAGTGGTTTCCTGCACCAACACAAGTGTGAAAAGTGGTTTTTCAACACTAACACAAGTGCGAAAAGTGGTTTTTCAACACTAACACAAGTGCGAAAAGTGGTTTTTTCCACACTAATACAAGTGCAAAAGTGGTTTCCTGCACCAACACAAGTGTGAAAAGTGGTTTTTCAACACTAACACAAGTGCAAAAAGTGGTTTTTCAACACTAACACAAGTGCGAAAAGTGGTTTTTCAACACTAACACAAGTGCGAAAAGTGGTTTTTCCACACTAATACAAGTGCAAAAGTGGTTTCCTGCACCAAGACAAGTGCGAAAAGTGGTTTTTCAACACTAACAAAAGTGCGAAAAGTGGTTTTTCAACACTATCACAAGTGCAAAAAGTGTTTTTTCCACAATAATACAAGTGCAAAAGTGGTTTTTCAACACTATCACAAGTGCAAAAAGTGTTTTTTCCACACTAATACAAGTGCAAAAGTGGTTTTTCAACACCAACACAAGTGTGAAAAGTGGTTTTTCAACACTAACACAAGTGCGAAAAGTGGTTTTTCAACACCAACACAAGTGCGAAAAGTGGTTTTTCAACACTATCACAAGTGCAAAAAGTGTTTTTTCCACACTAATACAAGTGCAAAAGTGGTTTCCTGCACCAACACAAGTGCGAAAAGTGGTTTTTCAACACTAACACAAGTGCGAAAAGTGGTTTTTCAACACTATCACAAGTGCAAAAAGTGTTTTTTCCACACTAATACAAGTGCAAAAGTGGTTTCCTGCACCAACACAAGTGCGAAAAGTGGTTTTTCAACACTAACACAAGTGCGAAAAGTGGTTTTTCAACACTAACACAAGTGCGAAAAGTGGTTTTTCAACATTAACACAAGTGCGAAAAGTGGTTTTTCAACACTAACACAAGTGCGAAAAGTGGTTTTTCAACGCTAACACAAGTGCGAAAAGTGGTTTTTCAACACTAACACAAGTGCGAAAAGTGGTTTTTCAACACTAACACAATTGCGAAAAGTGGTTTTTCAACACTAACACAAGTACGAAAAGTGGTTTTTCCACACTAATACAAGTGCAAAAGTGGTTTCCTGCACCAACACAAGTGCGAAAAGTGGTTTTTCAACACTAACACAAGTGCAAAAAGTGGTTTTTCAACACTATCACAAGTGCAAAAAGTGTTTTGTCCACACTAATACAAGTGCAAAAGTGGTTTCCTGCACCAACACAAGTGCGAAATGTGGTTTTTCAACACTAACACAGGTGCGAAAAGTGGTTTTTCAACACTAACACAAGTGCGAAAAGTGGTTTTTCAACACTAACAGAAGTGGGAAAAGTGGTTTTTCAACACTAACACAAGTGCGAAAAGTGGTTTTTCAACACTAACACAGGTGCGAAAAGTGGTTTTTCAATACTATCACAAGTGCAAAAAGTGTTTTTTCCACACTAATACAAGTGCAAAAGTGGTTTCCCGCACCAACACAAGTGCGAAAAGTGGTTTTTCAACACTAACACAAGTGCGAAAAGTGGTATTTCAACACTAACACAAGTGCGAAAAGTGTTTTTTCCACACTAATACAAGTGCAAAAGTGGTTTCCTGCACCAACACAAGTGCGAAAAGTGGTATTTCAACACTAACCCAAGTGCGAAAAGTGGTTTTTCAACACTAACACAAGTGCGAAAAGTGTTTTTTCCACACTAATACAAGTGCAAAAGTGGTTTTTCAACACTAACACAAGAGCGAAAAGTGGTTTTTCAACACTAACACAAGTACGAAAAGTGGTTTTTCAACACTATCACAAGTGCAAAAAGTGTTTTTTCCACACTAATACAAGTGCAAAAGTGGTTTCCTGCACCAACACAAGTGCGAAAAGTGGTTTTTCATCACTAACACAAGTGCAAAAAGTGGTTTTTCAACACTAACACAAGTGCGAAAAATGGTTTTTCAACACTATCACAAGTGCAAAAAGTGTTTTTTCGACACTAATACAAGTGCAAAAGTGGTTTCCTGCACCAACACAAGTGTGAAAAGTGGTTTTTCAACACTAACACAAGTGCGCAAAGTGGTTTTTCAACACTAACACAAGTGCGAAAAGTGTTTTTTCCACACTAATACAAGTGCAAAAGTGGTTTCCTGCACCAACACAAGTGCGAAAAGTGGTTTTTCAACACTAACACAAGTGCGAAAAGTGGTTTTTCAACACTATCACAAGTGCAAAAAGTGTTTTTTCCACACTAATACAAGTGCAAAAGTGGTTTCCTGCACCAACACAAGTGCGAAAAGTGGTTTTTCAACACTAACACAAGTGCGAAAAGTGGTTTTTCAACACTAACACAAGTGCGAAAAGTGGTTTTTCAACATTAACACAAGTGCGAAAAGTGGTTTTTCAACACTAACACAAGTGCGAAAAGTGGTTTTTCAATGCTAACACAAGTGCGAAAAGTGGTTTTTCAACACTAACACAAGTGCGAAAAGTGGTTTTTCAACACTAACACAATTGCGAAAAGTGGTTTTTCAACACTAACACAAGTACGAAAAGTGGTTTTTCCACACTAATACAAGTGCAAAAGTGGTTTCCTACACCAACACAAGTGCGAAAAGTGGTTTTTCAACACTAACACAATTGCGAAAAGTGGTTTTTCAACACTAACACAAGTACGAAAAGTGGTTTTTCCACACTAATACAAGTGCAAAAGTGGTTTTTCAACACTAACACAAGTGCGAAAAGTGGTTTTTCAACACTAACACAAGTGCGAAAAGTGGTTTTTCAACACTAACACAAGTGCGAAAAGTGGTTTTTCAACACTAACACAATTGCGAAAAGTGGTTTTCAACACTAACACAAGTACGAAAAGTGGTTTTTCCACACTAATACAAGTGCAAAAGTGGTTTTTCAACACTAACACAAGTGCGAAAAGTGGTTTTTCAACACTAACACAAGTGCGAAAAGTGGTTTTTCAACACTAACACAAGTGCGAAAAGTGGTTTTTCCACACTAATACAAGTGCAAAAGTGGTTTCCTGCACCAACACAAGTGCGAAAAGTGGTTTTTCAACACTAACACAGGTGCGAAAAGTGGTTTTTCAACACTAACACAAGTGCAAAAAGTGGTTTTTCAACACTAACAGAAGTGGGAAAAGTGGTTTTTCAACACTAACACAAGTGCGAAAAGTGGTTTTTCAACACTAACACAGGTGCGAAAAGTGGTTTTTCAATACTATCACAAGTGCAAAAAGTGTTTTTTCCACACTAATACAAGTGCAAAAGTGGTTTCCTGCACCAACACAAGTGCGAAAAGTGGTTTTTCAACACTAACACAAGTGCGAAAAGTGGTATTTCAACACTAACACAAGTGCGAAAAGTGTTTTTTCCACACTAATACAAGTGCAAAAGTGGTTTCCTGCACCAAGTGGTTTTTCAACACTAACAGAAGTGCAAAAAGTGGTTTTTCAACACTAACACAAGTGCGAAAAATGGTTTTTCAACACTAACACAAGTGCGAAAAGTGGTTTTTCCACACTAATACAAGTGCAAAAGTGGTTTCCTGCACCAACACAAGTGCGAAAAGTGGTTTTTCAACACTAACACAAGTGCGAAAAGTGGTTTTTCAACACTATCACAAGTGCAAAAAGTGTTTTTTCCACACTAATACAAGTGCAAAAGTGGTTTCCTGCACCAGCACAAGTGCGAAAAGTGGTTTTTCATCACTAACACAAGTGTGAAAAGTGGTATTTCAACACTAACACAAGTGCGAAAAGTGTTTTTTCCACACTAATACAAGTGCAAAAGTGGTTTCCTGCACCAACACAAGTGCGAAAAGTGGTTTTTCAACACTAACACAAGTGCGAAAAGTGGTTTTTCAACACTAACACAAGTGCGAAAAGTGGTTTTTCAACACTAACACAAGTGTGAAAAGTGGTTTTTCCACACTAATACAAGTGCAAAAGTGGTTTCCTGCACCAACACAAGTGCGAAAAGTGGTTTTTCAACACTAACACAAGTGCGAAAAGTGGTTTTTCAACACTAACACAAGTGCGAAAAGTGTTTTTTCCACACTAATACAAGTGCAAAAGTGGTTTCCTACACCAACACAAGTGCGAAAAGTGGTTTTTCAACACTAACACAAGAGCGAAAAGTGGTTTTTCAACACTAACACAAGTGCGAAAAGTGTTTTTTCGACACTAATACAAGTGCAAAAGTGGTTTCCTGCACCAACACAAGTGTGAAAAGTGGTTTTTCAACACTAACACAAGTGCGCAAAGTGGTTTTTCAACACTAACACAAGTGCGAAAAGTGGTTTTTCCACACTAATACAAGTGCAAAAGTGGTTTCCTGCACCAACACAAGTGCGAAAAGTGGTTTTTCAACACTAACAAGTGCAAAGTGTTTTTTCGACACTAATACAAGTGCAAAAGTGGTTTCCTGCACCAACACAAGTGTGAAAAGTGGTTTTTCAACACTAACACAAGTGCGCAAAGTGGTTTTTCAACACTAACACAAGTGCGAAAAGTGGTTTTTCCACACTAATACAAGTGCAAAAGTGGTTTCCTGCACCAACACAAGTGCGAAAAGTGGTTTTTCAACACTAACACAAGTGCGAAAAGTGGTTTTTCAACACTATCACAAGTGCAAAAAGTGTTTTTTCCACACTAATACAAGTGCAAAAGTGGTTTCCTGCACCAACACAAGTGCGAAAAGTGGTTTTTCAACACTAACACAAGTGCGAAAAGTGGTTTTTCAACACTAACACAAGTGCGAAAAGTGGTTTTTCAACATTAACACAAGTGCGAAAAGTGGTTTTTCAACACTAACACAAGTGCGAAAAGTGGTTTTTCAACGCTAACACAAGTGCGAAAAGTGGTTTTTCAACACTAACACAAGTGCGAAAAGTGGTTTTTCAACACTAACACAATTGCGAAAAGTGGTTTTTCAACACTAACACAAGTACGAAAAGTGGTTTTTCCACACTAATACAAGTGCAAAAGTGGTTTCCTGCACCAACACAAGTGCGAAAAGTGGTTTTTCAACACTAACACAAGTGCAAAAAGTGGTTTTTCAACACTATCACAAGTGCAAAAAGTGTTTTTTCCACACTAATACAAGTGCAAAAGTGGTTTCCTGCACCAACACAAGTGCGAAATGTGGTTTTTCAACACTAACACAGGTGCGAAAAGTGGTTTTTCAACACTAACACAAGTGCGAAAAGTGGTTTTTCAACACTAACACAAGTGCGAAAAGTGGTTTTTCAACACTAACAGAAGTGGGAAAAGTGGTTTTTCAACACTAACACAAGTGCGAAAAGTGGTTTTTCAACACTAACACAGGTGCGAAAAGTGGTTTTTCAATACTATCACAAGTGCAAAAAGTGTTTTTTCCACACTAATGCAAGTGCAAAAGTGGTTTCCTGCACCAACACAAGTGCGAAAAGTGGTTTTTCAACACTAACACAAGTGCGAAAAGTGGTATTTCAACACTAACACAAGTGCGAAAAGTGTTTTTTCCACACTAATACAAGTGCAAAAGTGGTTTCCTGCACCAACACAAGTGCGAAAAGTGGTTTTTCAACACTAACACAAGTGCGAAAAGTGGTTTTTCAACACTAACACATGTGCGAAAAGTGGTTTTTCAACACTAACACAAGTGCGAAAAGTGGTTTTTCCACACTAATACAAGTGCAAAAGTGGTTTCCTGCACCAACACAAGTGCGAAAAGTGGTTTTTCAACACTAACACAAGTGCGAAAAGTGGTTTTTCAACACTAACACAAGTGCGAAAAGTGTTTTTTCCACACTAATACAAGTGCAAAAGTGGTTTTTCAACACTAACACAAGAGCGAAAAGTGGTTTTTCAACACTAACACAAGTACGAAAAGTGGTTTTTCAACACTATCACAAGTGCAAAAAGTGTTTTTTCCTCACTAATACAAGTGCAAAAGTGGTTTCCTGCACCAACACAAGTGCGAAAAGTGGTTTTTCATCACTAACACAAGTGCAAAAAGTGGTTTTTCAACACTAACACAAGTGCGAAAAATCGTTTTTCAACACTATAACAAGTGCAAAAAGTGTTTTTTCGACACTAATACAAGTGCAAAAGTGGTTTCCTGCACCAACACAAGTGTGAAAAGTGGTTTTTCAACACTAACACAAGTGCGCAAAGTGGTTTTTCAACACTAACACAAGTGCGAAAAGTGGTTTTTCCACACTAATACAAGTGCAAAAGTGGTTTCCTGCACCAACACAAGTGCGAAAAGTGGTTTTTCAACACTAACACAAGTGCGAAAAGTGGTTTTTCAACACTATCACAAGTGCAAAAAGTGTTTTTTCCACACTAATACAAGTGCAAAAGTGGTTTCCTGCACCAACACAAGTGCGAAAAGTGGTTTTTCAACACTAACACAAGTGCGAAAAGTGGTTTTTCAACACTAACACAAGTGCGAAAAGTGGTTTTTCAACATTAACACAAGTGCGAAAAGTGGTTTTTCAACACTAACACAAGTGCGAAAAGTGGTTTTTCAACGCGAACACAAGTGCGAAAAGTGGTTTTTCAACACTAACACAAGTGCGAAAAGTGGTTTTTCAACACTAACACAATTGCGAAAAGTGGTTTTTCAACACTAACACAAGTACGAAAAGTGGTTTTTCCACACTAATACAAGTGCAAAAGTGGTTTCCTACACCAACACAAGTGCGAAAAGTGGTTTTTCAACACTAACACAAGAGCGAAAAGTGGTTTTTCAACACTAACACAAGTACGAAAAGTGGTTTTTCAACACTATCACAAGTGCAAAAAGTGTTTTTTCCACAATAATACAAGTGCAAAAGTGGTTTCCTGCACCAACACAAGTGCGAAAAGTGGTTTTTCAACACTAACAGAAGTGCAAAAAGTGGTTTTTCAACACTAAAACAAGTGCGAAAAATGGTTTTTCAACACTAACACAAGTGTGAAAAGTGGTTTTTCCACACTAATACAAGTGCAAAAGTGGTTTCCTGCACCAACACAAGTGCGAAAAGTGGTTTTTCAACACTAACACAAGTGCGAAAAGTGGTTTTTCAACACTATCACAAGTGCAAAAAGTGTTTTTTCCACACTAATACAAGTGCAAAAGTGGTTTCCTGCACCAGCACAAGTGCGAAAAGTGGTTTTTCATCACTAACACAAGTGCGAAAAGTGGTATTTCAACACTAACACAAGTGCGAAAAGTGGTTTTTCAACACTAACACAAGTGCGAAAAGTGGTTTTTCCACACTAATACAAGTGCAAAAGTGGTTTCCTGCACCAACACAAGTGCGAAAAGTGGTTTTTCAACACTAACACAAGTGCGAAAAGTGGTTTTTCAACACTAACACAAGTGCGAAAAGTGTTTTTTCCACACTAATACAAGGGCAAAAGTGGTTTCCTACACCAACACAAGTGCGAAAAGTGGTTTTTCAACACTAACACAAGAGCGAAAAGTGGTTTTTCAACACTAACACAAGTGCGAAAAGTGTTTTTTCCATACTAATACAAGTGCAAAAGTGGTTTCCTGCACCAACACAAGTGCGAAAAGTGGTTTTTCATCACTAACACAAGTGCGAAAAGTGGTTTTTCAACACTAACACAAGTGCGAAAAGTGGTTTTTCAACACTATCACAAGTGCAATAAGTGTTTTTTCGACACTAATACAAGTGCAAAAGTGGTTTCCTGCACCAACACAAGTGTGAAAAGTGGTTTTTCAACACTAACACAAGTGCGCAAAGTGGTTTTTCAACACTAACACAAGTGCGAAAAGTGGTTTTTCCACACTAATACAAGTGTAAAAGTGGTTTCCTGCACCAACACAAGTGCGAAAAGTGGTTTTTCAACACTAACACAAGTGCGAAAAGTGGTTTTTCAACACTATCACAAGTGCAAAAAGTGTTTTTTCCACACTAATACAAGTGCAAAAGTGGTTTCCTGCACCAACACAAGTGCGAAAAGTGGTTTTTCAACACTAACACAAGTGCGAAAAGTGGTTTTTCAACACTAACACAAGTGGGAAAAGTGGTTTTTCAACACTAACACAAGTGCGAAAAGTGGTTTTTCCACACTAATACAAGTGCAAAAGTGGTTTCCTGCACCAACACAAGTGCGAAAAGTGGTTTTTCAACACTAACACAAGTGCGAAAAGTGGTTTTTCAACACTAACACAAGTGCGAAAAGTGTTTTTTCCACACTAATACAAGTGCAAAAGTGGTTTCCTACACCAACACAAGTGCGAAAAGTGGTTTTTCAACACTAACACAAGAGCGAAAAGTGGTTTTTCAACACTAACACAAGTGCGAAAAGTGTTTTTTCCACACTAATACAAGTGCAAAAGTGGTTTCCTGCACCAACACAAGTGCGAAAAGTGGTTTTTCATCACTAACACAAGTGTGAAAAGTGGTTTTTCAACACTAACACAACTGCGAAAAGTGGTTTTTCAACACTAACACAAGTGCGAAAAGTGGTTTTTCCACACTAATACAAGTGCAAAAGTGGTTTCCTGCACCAACACAAGTGTGAAAAGTGGTTTTTCAACACTAACACAAGTGCGCAAAGTGGTTTTTCAACACTAACACAAGTGCGAAAAGTGGTTTTTCCACACTAATACAAGTGCAAAAGTGGTTTCCTGCACCAACACAAGTGCGAAAAGTGGTTTTTCAACACTAACACAAGTGCGAAAAGTGGTTTTTCAACACTATCACAAGTGCAAAAAGTGTTTTTTCCACACTAATACAAGTGCAAAAGTGGTTTCCTGCACCAACACAAGTGCGAAAAGTGGTTTTTCAACACTAACACAAGTGCGAAAAGTGGTTTTTCAACACTAACACAAGTGCGAAAAGTGGTTTTTCAACATTAACACAAGTGCGAAAAGTGGTTTTTCAACACTAACACAAGTGCGAAAAGTGGTTTTTCAACGCTAACACAAGTGCGAAAAGTGGTTTTTCAACACTAACACAAGTGCGAAAAGTGGTTTTTCAACACTAACACAATTGCGAAAAGTGGTTTTTCAACACTAACACAAGTACGAAAAGTGGTTTTTCCACACTAATACAAGTGCAAAAGTGGTTTCCTACACCAACACAAGTGTGAAAAGTGATTTTTCAACACTAACACAAGAGCGAAAAGTGGTTTTTCAACACTAACACAAGTACGAAAAGTGGTTTTTCAACACTATCACAAGTGCAAAAAGTGTTTTTTCCACAATAATACAAGTGCAAAAGTGGTTTCCTGCACCAACACAAGTGCGAAAAGTGGTTTTTCAACACTAACAGAAGTGCAAAAAGTGGTTTTTCAACACTAACACAAGTGCGAAAAATGGTTTTTCAACACTAACACAAGTGCGAAAAGTGGTTTTTCCACACTAATACAAGTGCAAAAGTGGTTTCCTGCACCAACACAAGTGCGAAAAGTGGTTTTTCAACACTAACACAAGTGCGAAAAGTGGTTTTTCAACACTATCACAAGTGCAAAAAGTGTTTTTTCCACACTAATACAAGTGCAAAAGTGGTTTCCTGCACCAGCACAAGTGCGAAAAGTGGTTTTTCATCACTAACACAAGTGCGAAAAGTGGTATTTCAACACTAACACAAGTGCGAAAAGTATTTTTTCCACACTAATACAAGTGCAAAAGTGGTTTCCTGCACCAACACAAGTGCGAAAAGTGGTTTTTCAACACTAACACAAGTGCGAAAAGTGGTTTTTCAACACTAACACAAGTGCGAAAAGTGGTTTTTCAACACTATCACAAGTGCAAAAAGTGTTTTTTCCACACTAATACAAGTGCAAAAGTGGTTTCCTGCACCAACACAAGTGCGAAATGTGGTTTTTCAACACTAACACAGGTGCGAAAAGTGGTTTTTCAACACTAACACAAGTGCGAAAAGTGGTTTTTCAACACTAACACAAGTGCGAAAAGTGGTTTTTCAACACTAACAGAAGTGGGAAAAGTGGTTTTTCAACACTAACACAAGTGCGAAAAGTGGTTTTTCAACACTAACACAGGTGCGAAAAGTGGTTTTTCAATACTATCACAAGTGCAAAAAGTGTTTTTTCCACACTAATGCAAGTGCAAAAGTGGTTTCCTGCACCAACACAAGTGCGAAAAGTGGTTTTTCAACACTAACACAAGTGCGAAAAGTGGTATTTCAACACTAACACAAGTGCGAAAAGTGTTTTTTCCACACTAATACAAGTGCAAAAGTGGTTTCCTGCACCAACACAAGTGCGAAAAGTGGTTTTTCAACACTAACACAAGTGCGAAAAGTGGTTTTTCAACACTAACACATGTGCGAAAAGTGGTTTTTCAACACTAACACAAGTGCGAAAAGTGGTTTTTCCACACTAATACAAGTGCAAAAGTGGTTTCCTGCACCAACACAAGTGCGAAAAGTGGTTTTTCAACACTAACACAAGTGCGAAAAGTGGTTTTTCAACACTAACACAAGTGCGAAAAGTGTTTTTTCCACACTAATACAAGTGCAAAAGTGGTTTTTCAACACTAACACAAGAGCGAAAAGTGGTTTTTCAACACTAACACAAGTACGAAAAGTGGTTTTTCAACACTATCACAAGTGCAAAAAGTGTTTTTTCCTCACTAATACAAGTGCAAAAGTGGTTTCCTGCACCAACACAAGTGCGAAAAGTGGTTTTTCATCACTAACACAAGTGCAAAAAGTGGTTTTTCAACACTAACACAAGTGCGAAAAATCGTTTTTCAACACTATAACAAGTGCAAAAAGTGTTTTTTCGACACTAATACAAGTGCAAAAGTGGTTTCCTGCACCAACACAAGTGTGAAAAGTGGTTTTTCAACACTAACACAAGTGCGCAAAGTGGTTTTTCAACACTAACACAAGTGCGAAAAGTGGTTTTTCCACACTAATACAAGTGCAAAAGTGGTTTCCTGCACCAACACAAGTGCGAAAAGTGGTTTTTCAACACTAACACAAGTGCGAAAAGTGGTTTTTCAACACTATCACAAGTGCAAAAAGTGTTTTTTCCACACTAATACAAGTGCAAAAGTGGTTTCCTGCACCAACACAAGTGCGAAAAGTGGTTTTTCAACACTAACACAAGTGCGAAAAGTGGTTTTTCAACACTAACACAAGTGCGAAAAGTGGTTTTTCAACATTAACACAAGTGCGAAAAGTGGTTTTTCAACACTAACACAAGTGCGAAAAGTGGTTTTTCAACGCTAACACAAGTGCGAAAAGTGGTTTTTCAACACTAACACAAGTGCGAAAAGTGGTTTTTCAACACTAACACAATTGCGAAAAGTGGTTTTTCAACACTAACACAAGTACGAAAAGTGGTTTTTCCACACTAATACAAGTGCAAAAGTGGTTTCCTACACCAACACAAGTGCGAAAAGTGGTTTTTCAACACTAACACAAGAGCGAAAAGTGGTTTTTCAACACTAACACAAGTACGAAAAGTGGTTTTTCAACACTATCACAAGTGCAAAAAGTGTTTTTTCCACAATAATACAAGTGCAAAAGTGGTTTCCTGCACCAACACAAGTGCGAAAAGTGGTTTTTCAACACTAACAGAAGTGCAAAAAGTGGTTTTTCAACACTAAAACAAGTGCGAAAAATGGTTTTTCAACACTAACACAAGTGCGAAAAGTGGTTTTTCCACACTAATACAAGTGCAAAAGTGGTTTCCTGCACCAACACAAGTGCGAAAAGTGGTTTTTCAACACTAACACAAGTGCGAAAAGTGGTTTTTCAACACTATCACAAGTGCAAAAAGTGTTTTTTCCACACTAATACAAGTGCAAAAGTGGTTTCCTGCACCAGCACAAGTGCGAAAAGTGGTTTTTCATCACTAACACAAGTGCGAAAAGTGGTATTTCAACACTAACACAAGTGCGAAAAGTGGTTTTTCAACACTAACACAAGTGCGAAAAGTGGTTTTTCCACACTAATACAAGTGCAAAAGTGGTTTCCTGCACCAACACAAGTGCGAAAAGTGGTTTTTCAACACTAACACAAGTGCGAAAAGTGGTTTTTCAACACTAACACAAGTGCGAAAAGTGTTTTTTCCACACTAATACAAGGGCAAAAGTGGTTTCCTACACCAACACAAGTGCGAAAAGTGGTTTTTCAACACTAACACAAGAGCGAAAAGTGGTTTTTCAACACTAACACAAGTGCGAAAAGTGTTTTTTCCATACTAATACAAGTGCAAAAGTGGTTTCCTGCACCAACACAAGTGCGAAAAGTGGTTTTTCATCACTAACACAAGTGCGAAAAGTGGTTTTTCAACACTAACACAAGTGCGAAAAGTGGTTTTTCAACACTATCACAAGTGCAATAAGTGTTTTTTCGACACTAATACAAGTGCAAAAGTGGTTTCCTGCACCAACACAAGTGTGAAAAGTGGTTTTTCAACACTAACACAAGTGCGCAAAGTGGTTTTTCAACACTAACACAAGTGCGAAAAGTGGTTTTTCACACTAATACAAGTGTAAAAGTGGTTTCCTGCACCAACACAAGTGCGAAAAGTGGTTTTCAACACTAACACAAGTGCGAAAAGTGGTTTTTCAACACTATCACAAGTGCAAAAAAGTGTTTTTTCCACACTAATACAAGTGCAAAAGTGGTTTCCTGCACCAACACAAGTGCGAAAAGTGTTTTTCAACACTAACACAAGTGCGAAAGTGGTTTTTCAACACTAACACAAGTGGGAAAAGTGGTTTTTCAACACTAACACAAGTGCGAAAAGTGGTTTTTCCACACTAATACAAGTGCAAAAGTGGTTTCCTGCACCAAACACCAAGTGCGAAAAGTGGTTTTTCAACACTAACACAAGTGCGCAAAGTGGTTTTTCAACACTAACACAAGTGCGAAAAGTGTTTTTTCCACACTAATACAAGTGCAAAAGTGGTTTCCTACACCAACACAAGTGCGAAAAGTGGTTTTTCACACTAACACAAGAGCGAAAAGTGGTTTTTCAACACTAACACAAGTGCGAAAAGTGTTTTTTTCCACACTAATACAAGTGCAAAAGTGGTTTCCTGCACCAACACAAGTGCGAAAAGTGGTTTTTCATCACTAACCACAAGTGTGAAAAGTGGTTTTTCAACACTAACACAACTGCGAAAAGTGGTTTTTCAACACTAACACAAGTGCGAAAAGTGGTTTTTCCACACTAATACAAGTGCAAAAGTGGTTTCCTGCACCAACACAAGTGTGAAAAGTGGTTTTTCAACACTAACACAAGTGCGCAAAGTGGTTTTTCAACACTAACACAAGTGCGAAAAGTGTTTTTTCCACACTAATACAAGTGCAAAAGTGGTTTCCTGCACCAACACAAGTGCGAAAAGTGGTTTTTCAACACTAACACAAGTGCGAAAAGTGGTTTTTCAACACTATCACAAGTGCAAAAAGTGTTTTTTCCACACTAATACAAGTGCAAAAGTGGTTTCCTGCACCAACACAAGTGCGAAAAGTGGTTTTTCAACACTAACACAAGTGCGAAAAGTGGTTTTTCAAACACTAACACAAGTGCGAAAAGTGGTTTTTCAACATTAACACAAGTGCGAATAGTGGTTTTTCAAACTAACACAAGTGCGAAAAGTGGTTTTTCAACGCTAACACAAGTGCGAAAAGTGGTTTTTCAACACTAACACAAGTGCGAAAAGTGGTTTTTCAACACTAACACAATTGCGAAAAGTGGTTTTTCAACACTAACACAAGTACGAAAAGTGGTTTTTCCACACTAATACAAGTGCAAAAGTGGTTTCCTACACCAACACAAGTGTGAAAAGTGATTTTTCAACACTAACACAAGAGCGAAAAGTGGTTTTTCAACACTAACACAAGTACGAAAAGTGGTTTTTCAACACTATCACAAGTGCAAAAAGTGTTTTTTCCACAATAATACAAGTGCAAAAGTGGTTTCCTGCACCAACACAAGTGCGAAAAGTGGTTTTTCAACACTAACAGAAGTGCAAAAAGTGGTTTTTCAACACTAACACAAGTGCGAAAAATGGTTTTTCAACACTAACACAAGTGCGAAAAGTGGTTTTTCCACACTAATACAAGTGCAAAAGTGGTTTCCTGCACCAACACAAGTGCGAAAAGTGGTTTTTCAACACTAACACAAGTGCGAAAAGTGGTTTTTCAACACTATCACAAGTGCAAAAAGTGTTTTTTCCACACTAATACAAGTGCAAAAGTGGTTTCCTGCACCAGCACAAGTGCGAAAAGTGGTTTTTCATCACTAACACAAGTGCGAAAAGTGGTATTTCAACACTAACACAAGTGCGAAAAGTATTTTTTCCACACTAATACAAGTGCAAAAGTGGTTTCCTGCACCAACACAAGTGCGAAAAGTGGTTTTTCAACACTAACACAAGTGCGAAAAGTGGTTTTTCAACACTAACACAAGTGCGAAAAGTGGTTTTTCAACACTAACACAAGTGCGAAAAGTGGTTTTTCCACACTACTACAAGTGCAAAAGTGGTTTCCTGCACCAACACAAGTGCGAAAAGTGGTTTTTCAACACTAACACAAGTGCGAAAAGTGGTTTTTCAACACTAACACAAGTGCGAAAAGTGTTTTTTCCACACTAATACAAGTGCAAAAGTGGTTTCCTACACCAACACAAGTGCGAAAAGTGGTTTTTCAACACTAACACAAGAGCGAAAAGTGGTTTTTCAACACTAACACACGTGCGAAAAGTGTTTTTTCCATACTAATACAAGTGCAAAAGTGGTTTCCTGCACCAACACAAGTGCGAAAAGTGGTTTTTCATCACTAACACAAGTGCGAAAAGTGGTTTTTCAACACTAACACAAGTGCGAAAAGTGGTTTTTCAACACTATCACAAGTGCAATAAGTGTTTTTTCGACACTAATACAAGTGCAAAAGTGGTTTCCTGCACCAACACAAGTGTGAAAAGTGGTTTTTCAACACTAACACAAGTGCGCAAAGTGGTTTTTCAACACTAACACAAGTGCGAAAAGTGGTTTTTCCACACTAATACAAGTGCAAAAGTGGTTTCCTGCACCAACACAAGTGCGAAAAGTGGTTTTTCAACAATAACACAAGTGCGAAAAGTGGTTTTTCAAAACTATCACAAGTGCAAAAAGTGTTTTTTCCACACTAATACAAGTGCAAAAGTGGTTTCCTGCACCAACACAAGTGCGAAAAGTGGTTTTTCAACACTAACACAAGTGCGAAAAGTGGTTTTTCAACACTAACACAAGTGCGAAAAGTGGTTTTTCAACATTAACACAAGTGCGAAAAGTGGTTTTTCAACACTAACACAAGTGCGAAAAGTGGTTTTTCAACGCTAACACAAGTGCGAAAAGTGGTTTTTCAACACTAACACAAGTGCGAAAAGTGGTTTTTCAACACTAACACAATTGCGAAAAGTGGTTTTTCAACACTAACACAAGTACGAAAAGTGGTTTTTCCACACTAATACAAGTGCAAAAGTGGTTTCCTGCACCAACACAAGTGCGAAAAGTGGTTTTTCAACACTAACACAAGTGCAAAAAGTGGTTTTTCAACACTATCACAAGTGCAAAAAGTGTTTTTTCCACACTAATACAAGTGCAAAAGTGGTTTCCTGCACCAACACAAGTGCGAAATGTGGTTTTTCAACACTAACACAGGTGCGAAAAGTGGTTTTTCAACACTAACACAAGTGCGAAAAGTGGTTTTTCAACACTAACACAAGTGGGAAAAGTGGTTTTTCAACACTAACACAAGTGCGAAAAGTGGTTTTTCAACACTAACACAGGTGCGAAAAGTGGTTTTTCAATACTATCACAAGTGCAAAAAGTGTTTTTTCCACACTAATGCAAGTGCAAAAGTGGTTTCCTGCACCAACACAAGTGCGAAAAGTGGTTTTTCAACACTAACACAAGTGCGAAAAGTGGTATTTCAACACTAACACAAGTGCGAAAAGTGTTTTTTCCACACTAATACAAGTGCAAAAGTGGTTTCCTGCACCAACACAAGTGCGAAAAGTGGTTTTTCATCACTAAAACAAGTGCGAAAAGTGGTTTTTCAACACTAACACAAGTGCGAAAAGTGGTTTTTCAACACTATCACAAGTGCAAAAAGTGTTTTTTAGACACTAATACAAGTGCAAAAGTGGTTTCCTGCACCAACACAAGTGTGAAAAGTGGTTTTTCAACACTAACACAAGAGCGCAAAGTGGTTTTTCAACACTAACACAAGTGCGAAAAGTGGTTTTTCCACACTAATACAAGTGCAAAAGTGGTTTCCTGCACCAACACAAGTGCGAAAAGTGGTGTTTCAACACTAACACAAGTGCGAAAAGTGGTTTTTCAACACTATCACAAGTGCAAAAAGTGTTTTTTTCCACACTAATACAAGTGCAAAAGTGGTTTCCTGCACCAACACAAGTGCGAAAAGTGGTTTTTCAACACTAACACAAGTGCGAAAAGTGGTTTTTCAACACTAACACAAGTGCGAAAAGTGGTTTTTCAACATTAACACAAGTGCGAAAAGTGGTTTTTCAACACTAACACAAGTGCGAAAAGTGGTTTTTCAACGCTAACACAAGTGCGAAAAGTGGTTTTTCAACACTAACACAAGTGCGAAAAGTGGTTTTTCAACACTAACACAATTGCGAAAAGTGGTTTTTCAACACTAACACAAGTACGAAATGTGGTTTTGCCACACTAATACAAGTGCAAAAGTGGTTTCCTGCACCAACACGAGTGCGAAATGTGGTTTTTCAACACTAACACAAGTGCGAAAAGTGGTTTTTCAACACTATCACAAGTGCAAAAAGTGTTTTTTCCACACTAATACAAGTGCAAAAGTGGTTTCCTGCACCAACACAAGTGCGAAAAGTGGTTTTTCAACACTAACACAAGTGCGAAAAGTGGTTTTTCAACACTAACACAAGTGCGAAAAGTGGTTTTTCCACAATAATACAAGTGCAAAAGTGGTTTCCTGCACCAACACAAGTGCGAAAAGTGGTTTTTCAACACTAACACAAGTGCGAAAAGTGGTTTTTCAACACTATCACAAGTGCAAAAAGTGTTTTTTCCACACTAATACAAGTGCAAAAGTGGTTTCCTGCACCAACACAAGTGCGGAAAGTGGTTTTTCAACACTAACACAAGTGCGAAAAGTGGTTTTTCAACGCTAACACAAGTGCGAAAAGTGGTTTTTCAACACTAACACAAGTGCGAAAAGTGGTTTTTCAACACTAACACAATTGCGAAAAGTGGTTTTTCAACACTAACACAAGTACGAAAAGTGGTTTTTCCACACTAATACAAGTGCAAAAGTGGTTTCCTACACCAACACAAGTGCGAAAAGTGGTTTTTCTACACTAACACAATTGCGAAAAGTGGTTTTTCAACACTAACACAAGTACGAAAAGTGGTTTTTCCACACTAATACAAGTGCAAAAGTGGTTTTTCAACACTAACACAAGTGCGAAAAGTGGTTTTTCAACACTAACACAAGTGCGAAAAGTGGTTTTTCAACACTAACACAAGTGCGAAAAGTGGTTTTTCAACACTAACACAATTGCGAAAAGTGGTTTTTCAACACTAACACAAGTACGAAAAGTGGTTTTTCCACACTAATACAAGTGCAAAAGTGGTTTTTCAACACTAACACAAGTGCGAAAAGTGGTTTTTCAACACTAACACAAGTGCGAAAAGTGGTTTTTCAACACTAACACAAGTGCGAAAAGTGGTTTTTCCACACTAATACAAGTGCAAAAGTGGTTTCCTGCACCAACACAAGTGCGAAAAGTGGTTTTTCAACACTAACACAGGTGCGAAAAGTGGTTTTTCAACACTAACACAAGTGCAAAAAGTGGTTTTTCAACACTAACAGAAGTGGGAAAAGTGGTTTTTCAACACTAACACAAGTGCGAAAAGTGGTTTTTCAACACTAACACAGGTGCGAAAAGTGGTTTTTCAATACTATCACAAGTGCAAAAAGTGTTTTTTCCACACTAATACAAGTGCAAAAGTGGTTTCCTGCACCAACACAAGTGCGAAAAGTGGTTTTTCAACACTAACACAAGTGCGAAAAGTGGTATTTCAACACTAACACAAGTGCGAAAAGTGTTTTTTCCACACTAATACAAGTGCAAAAGTGGTTTCCTGCACCAAGTGGTTTTTCAACACTAACAGAAGTGCAAAAAGTGGTTTTTCAACACTAACACAAGTGCGAAAAATGGTTTTTCAACACTAACACAAGTGCGAAAAGTGGTTTTTCCACACTAATACAAGTGCAAAAGTGGTTTCCTGCACCAACACAAGTGCGAAAAGTGGTTTTTCAACACTAACACAAGTGCGAAAAGTGGTTTTTCAACACTATCACAAGTGCAAAAAGTGTTTTTTCCACACTAATACAAGTGCAAAAGTGGTTTCCTGCACCAGCACAAGTGCGAAAAGTGGTTTTTCATCACTAACACAAGTGCGAAAAGTGGTATTTCAACACTAACACAAGTGCGAAAAGTGTTTTTTCCACACTAATACAAGTGCAAAAGTGGTTTCCTGCACCAACACAAGTGCGAAAAGTGGTTTTTCAACACTAATACAAGTGCGAAAAGTGGTTTTTCAACACTAACACAAGTGCGAAAAGTGGTTTTTCAACACTAACACAAGTGTGAAAAGTGGTTTTTCCACACTAATACAAGTGCAAAAGTGGTTTCCTGCACCAACACAAGTGCGAAAAGTGGTTTTTCAACACTAACACAAGTGCGAAAAGTGGTTTTTCAACACTAACACAAGTGCGAAAAGTGTTTTTTCCACACTAATACAAGTGCAAAAGTGGTTTCCTACACCAACACAAGTGCGAAAAGTGGTTTTTCAACACTAACACAAGAGCGAAAAGTGGTTTTTCAACACTAACACAAGTGCGAAAAGTGTTTTTTCGACACTAATACAAGTGCAAAAGTGGTTTCCTGCACCAACACAAGTGTGAAAAGTGGTTTTTCAACACTAACACAAGTGCGCAAAGTGGTTTTTCAACACTAACACAAGTGCGAAAAGTGGTTTTTCCACACTAATACAAGTGCAAAAGTGGTTTCCTGCACCAACACAAGTGCGAAAAGTGGTTTTTCAACACTAACAAGTGCAAAGTGTTTTTTCGACACTAATACAAGTGCAAAAGTGGTTTCCTGCACCAACACAAGTGTGAAAAGTGGTTTTTCAACACTAACACAAGTGCGCAAAGTGGTTTTTCAACCCTAACACAAGTGCGAAAAGTGGTTTTTCCACACTAA
The DNA here is from genome assembly GCF_964187855.1 of Myxine glutinosa. Classification (NCBI taxonomy): domain Eukaryota; kingdom Metazoa; phylum Chordata; class Myxini; order Myxiniformes; family Myxinidae; genus Myxine; species Myxine glutinosa. The sequence goes on along the minus strand of NW_027618572.1, from coordinate 44,808 downwards.
TACAAGTGCAAAAGTGGTTTCCTGCACCAACACAAGTGCGAAAAGTGGTTTTTCAACACTAACACAAGTGCGAAAAGTGGTTTTTCAACACTATCACAAGTGCAAAAAGTGTTTTTTCCACACTAATACAAGTGCAAAAGTGGTTTCCTGCACCAACACAAGTGCGAAAAGTGGTTTTTCAACACTAACACAAGTGCGAAAAGTGGTTTTTCAACACTAACACAAGTGCGAAAAGTGGTTTTTCAACATTAACACAAGTGCGAAAAGTGGTTTTTCAACACTAACAGAAGTGCAAAAAGTGGTTTTTCAACACTAACACAAGTGCGAAAAGTGGTTTTTCAACACTAACACAATTGCGAAAAGTGGTTTTTCAACACTAACACAAGTACGAAATGTGGTTTTGCCACACTAATACAAGTGCAAAAGTGGTTTCCTGCACCAACACGAGTGCGAAATGTGGTTTTTCAACACTAACACAAGTGCGAAAAGTGGTTTTTCAACACTATCACAAGTGCAAAAAGTGTTTTTTCCACACTAATACAAGTGCAAAAGTGGTTTCCTGCACCAACACAAGTGCGAAAAGTGGTTTTTCAACACTAACACAAGTGCGAAAAGTGGTTTTTCAACACTAACACAAGTGCGAAAAGTGGTTTTTCCACAATAATACAAGTGCAAAAGTGGTTTCCTGCACCAACACAAGTGCGAAAAGTGGTTTTTCAACACTAACACAAGTGCGAAAAGTGGTTTTTCAACACTATCACAAGTGCAAAAAGTGTTTTTTCCACACTAATACAAGTGCAAAAGTGGTTTCCTGCACCAACACAAGTGCGAAAAGTGGTTTTTCAACACTAACACAAGTGCGAAAAGTGGTTTTTCAACGCTAACACAAGTGCGAAAAGTGGTTTTTCAACACTAACACAAGTGCGAAAAGTGGTTTTTCAACACTAACACAATTGCGAAAAGTGGTTTTTCAACACTAACACAAGTACGAAAAGTGGTTTTTCCACACTAATACAAGTGCAAAAGTGGTTTCCTACACCAACACAAGTGCGAAAAGTGGTTTTTCTACACTAACACAATTGCGAAAAGTGGTTTTTCAACACTAACACAAGTACGAAAAGTGGTTTTTCCACACTAATACAAGTGCAAAAGTGGTTTTTCAACACTAACACAAGTGCGAAAAGTGGTTTTTCAACACTAACACAAGTGCGAAAAGTGGTTTTTCAACACTAACACAAGTGCGAAAAGTGGTTTTTCAACACTAACACAATTGCAAAAAGTGGTTTTTCAACACTAACACAAGTACGAAAAGTGGTTTTTCCACACTAATACAAGTGCAAAAGTGGTTTTTCAACACTAACACAAGTGCGAAAAGTGGTTTTTCAACACTAACACAAGTGCGAAAAGTGGTTTTTCAACACTAACACAAGTGCGAAAAGTGGTTTTTCCACACTAATACAAGTGCAAAAGTGGTTTCCTGCACCAACACAAGTGCGAAAAGTGGTTTTTCAACACTAACACAGGTGCGAAAAGTGGTTTTTCAACACTAACACAAGTGCAAAAAGTGGTTTTTCAACACTAACAGAAGTGGGAAAAGTGGTTTTTCAACACTAACACAAGTGCGAAAAGTGGTTTTTCAACACTAACACAGGTGCGAAAAGTGGTTTTTCAATACTATCACAAGTGCAAAAAGTGTTTTTTCCACACTAATACAAGTGCAAAAGTGGTTTCCTGCACCAACACAAGTGCGAAAAGTGGTTTTTCAACACTAACACAAGTGCGAAAAGTGGTATTTCAACACTAACACAAGTGCGAAAAGTGTTTTTTCCACACTAATACAAGTGCAAAAGTGGTTTCCTGCACCAAGTGGTTTTTCAACACTAACAGAAGTGCAAAAAGTGGTTTTTCAACACTAACACAAGTGCGAAAAATGGTTTTTCAACACTAACACAAGTGCGAAAAGTGGTTTTTCCACACTAATACAAGTGCAAAAGTGGTTTCCTGCACCAACACAAGTGCGAAAAGTGGTTTTTCAACACTAACACAAGTGCGAAAAGTGGTTTTTCAACACTATCACAAGTGCAAAAAGTGTTTTTTCCACACTAATACAAGTGCAAAAGTGGTTTCCTGCACCAGCACAAGTGCGAAAAGTGGTTTTTCATCACTAACACAAGTGCGAAAAGTGGTATTTCAACACTAACACAAGTGCGAAAAGTGTTTTTTCCACACTAATACAAGTGCAAAAGTGGTTTCCTGCACCAACACAAGTGCGAAAAGTGGTTTTTCAACACTAACACAAGTGCGAAAAGTGGTTTTTCAACACTAACACAAGTGCGAAAAGTGGTTTTTCAACACTAACACAAGTGTGAAAAGTGGTTTTTCCACACTAATACAAGTGCAAAAGTGGTTTCCTGCACCAACACAAGTGCGAAAAGTGGTTTTTCAACACTAACACAAGTGCGAAAAGTGGTTTTTCAACACTAACACAAGTGCGAAAAGTGTTTTTTCCACACTAATACAAGTGCAAAAGTGGTTTCCTACACCAACACAAGTGCGAAAAGTGGTTTTTCAACACTAACACAAGAGCGAAAAGTGGTTTTTCAACACTAACACAAGTGCGAAAAGTGTTTTTTCGACACTAATACAAGTGCAAAAGTGGTTTCCTGCACCAACACAAGTGTGAAAAGTGGTTTTTCAACACTAACACAAGTGCGCAAAGTGGTTTTTCAACACTAACACAAGTGCGAAAAGTGGTTTTTCCACACTAATACAAGTGCAAAAGTGGTTTCCTGCACCAACACAAGTGCGAAAAGTGGTTTTTCAACACTAACAAGTGCAAAGTGTTTTTTCGACACTAATACAAGTGCAAAAGTGGTTTCCTGCACCAACACAAGTGTGAAAAGTGGTTTTTCAACACTAACACAAGTGCGCAAAGTGGTTTTTCAACCCTAACACAAGTGCGAAAAGTGGTTTTTCCACACTAATACAAGTGCAAAAGTGGTTTCCTGCACCAACACAAGTGCGAAAAGTGGTTTTTCAACACTAACACAAGTGCGAAAAGTGGTTTTTCAACACTATCACAAGTGCAAAAAGTGTTTTTTCCACACTAATACAAGTGCAAAAGTGGTTTCCTGCACCAACACAAGTGCGAAAAGTGGTTTTTCAACACTAACACAAGTGCGAAAAGTGGTTTTTCAACACTAACACAAGTGCGAAAAGTGGTTTTTCAACATTAACACAAGTGCGAAAAGTGGTTTTTCAACACTAACACAAGTGCGAAAAGTGGTTTTTCAACGCTAACACAAGTGCGAAAAGTGGTTTTTCAACACTAACACAAGTGCGAAAAGTGGTTTTTCAACACTAACACAATTGCGAAAAGTGGTTTTTCAACACTAACACAAGTACGAAAAGTGGTTTTTCCACACTAATACAAGTGCAAAAGTGGTTTCCTGCACCAACACAAGTGCGAAAAGTGGTTTTTCAACACTAACACAAGTGCAAAAAGTGGTTTTTCAACACTATCACAAGTGCAAAAAGTGTTTTTTCCACACTAATACAAGTGCAAAAGTGGTTTCCTGCACCAACACAAGTGCGAAATGTGGTTTTTCAACACTAACACAGGTGCGAAAAGTGGTTTTTCAACACTAACACAAGTGCGAAAAGTGGTTTTTCAACACTAACAGAAGTGGGAAAAGTGGTTTTTCAACACTAACACAAGTGCGAAAAGTGGTTTTTCAACACTAACACAGGTGCGAAAAGTGGTTTTTCAATACTATCACAAGTGCAAAAAGTGTTTTTTCCACACTAATGCAAGTGCAAAAGTGGTTTCCTGCACCAACACAAGTGCGAAAAGTGGTTTTTCAACACTAACACAAGTGCGAAAAGTGGTATTTCAACACTAACACAAGTGCGAAAAGTGTTTTTTCCACACTAATACAAGTGCAAAAGTGGTTTCCTGCACCAACACAAGTGCGAAAAGTGGTTTTTCAACACTAACACAAGTGCGAAAAGTGGTTTTTCAACACTAACACAAGTGCGAAAAGTGGTTTTTCAACACTAACACAAGTGCGAAAAGTGGTTTTTCCACACTAATACAAGTGCAAAAGTGGTTTCCTGCACCAACACAAGTGCGAAAAGTGGTTTTTCAACACTAACACAAGTGCGAAAAGTGGTTTTTCAACACTAACACAAGTGCGAAAAGTGTTTTTTCCACACTAATACAAGCGCAAAAGTGGTTTTTCAACACTAACACAAGAGCGAAAAGTGGTTTTTCAACACTAACACAAGTACGAAAAGTGGTTTTTCAACACTATCACAAGTGCAAAAAGTGTTTTTTCCACACTAATACAAGTGCAAAAGTGGTTTCCTGCACCAACACAAGTGCGAAAAGTGGTTTTTCATCACTAACACAAGTGCAAAAAGTGGTTTTTCAACACTAACACAAGTGCGAAAAGTGGTTTTTCAACACTATCACAAGTGCAATAAGTGTTTTTTCGACACTAATACAAGTGCAAAAGTGGTTTCCTGCACCAACACAAGTGTGAAAAGTGGTTTTTCAACACTAACACAAGTGCGCAAAGTGGTTTTTCAACACTAACACAAGTGCGAAAAGTGTTTTTTCCACACTAATACAAGTGCAAAAGTGGTTTTTCAACACTAACACAAGAGCGAAAAGTGGTTTTTCAACACTAACACAAGAGCGAAAAGTGGTTTTTCAACACTAACACAAGTGCGAAAAGTGTTTTTTCCATACTAATACAAGTGCAAAAGTGGTTTCCTGCACCAACACAAGTGCGAAAAGTGGTTTTTCATCACTAACACAAGTGCGAAAAGTGGTTTTTCAACACTAACACAAGTGCGAAAAGTGGTTTTTCAACACTATCACAAGTGCAATAAGTGTTTTTTCGACACTAATACAAGTGCAAAAGTGGTTTCCTGCACCAACACAAGTGTGAAAAGTGGTTTTTCAACACTAACACAAGTGCGCAAAGTGGTTTTTCAACACTAACACAAGTGCGAAAAGTGGTTTTTCCACACTAATACAAGTGCAAAAGTGGTTTCCTGCACCAACACAAGTGCGAAAAGTGGTTTTTCAACAATAACACAAGTGTGAAAAGTGGTTTTTCAAAACTATCACAAGTGCAAAAAGTGTTTTTTCCACACTAATACAAGTGCAAAAGTGGTTTCCTGCACCAACACAAGTGCGAAAAGTGGTTTTTCAACACTAACACAAGTGCGAAAAGTGGTTTTTCAACACTAACACAAGTGCGAAAAGTGGTTTTTCAACATTAACACAAGTGCGAAAAGTGGTTTTTCAACACTAACACAAGTGCGAAAAGTGGTTTTTCAACGCTAACACAAGTGCGAAAAGTGGTTTTTCAACACTAACACAAGTGCGAAAAGTGGTTTTTCAACACTAACACAATTGCGAAAAGTGGTTTTTCAACACTAACACAAGTACGAAAAGTGGTTTTTCCACACTAATACAAGTGCAAAAGTGGTTTCCTGCACCAACACTAGTGCGAAAAGTGGTTTTTCAACACTAACACAAGTGCAAAAAGTGGTTTTTCAACACTATCACAAGTGCAAAAAGTGTTTTTTCCACACTAATACAAGTGCAAAAGTGGTTTCCTGCACCAACACAAGTGCGAAATGTGGTTTTTCAACACTAACACAGGTGCGAAAAGTGGTTTTTCAACACTAACACAAGTGCGAAAAGTGGTTTTTCAACACTAACACAAGTGGGAAAAGTGGTTTTTCAACACTAACACAAGTGCGAAAAGTGGTTTTTCAACACTAACACAGGTGCGAAAAGTGGTTTTTCAATACTATCACAAGTGCAAAAAGTGTTTTTTCCACACTAATGCAAGTGCAAAAGTGGTTTCCTGCACCAACACAAGTGCGAAAAGTGGTTTTTCAACACTAACACAAGTGCGAAAAGTGGTATTTCAACACTAACACAAGTGCGAAAAGTGTTTTTTCCACACTAATACAAGTGCAAAAGTGGTTTCCTGCACCAACACAAGTGCGAAAAGTGGTTTTTCATCACTAAAACAAGTGCGAAAAGTGGTTTTTCAACACTAACACAAGTGCGAAAAGTGGTTTTTCAACACTATCACAAGTGCAAAAAGTGTTTTTTAGACACTAATACAAGTGCAAAAGTGGTTTCCTGCACCAACACAAGTGTGAAAAGTGGTTTTTCAACACTAACACAAGAGCGCAAAGTGGTTTTTCAACACTAACACAAGTGCGAAAAGTGGTTTTTCCACACTAATACAAGTGCAAAAGTGGTTTCCTGCACCAACACAAGTGCGAAAAGTGGTTTTTCAACACTAACACAAGTGCGAAAAGTGGTTTTTCAACACTATCACAAGTGCAAAAAGTGTTTTTTCCACACTAATACAAGTGCAAAAGTGGTTTCCTGCACCAACACAAGTGCGAAAAGTGGTTTTTCAACACTAACACAAGTGCGAAAAGTGGTTTTTCAACACTAACACAAGTGCGAAAAGTGGTTTTTCAACATTAACACAAGTGCGAAAAGTGGTTTTTCAACACTAACACAAGTGCGAAAAGTGGTTTTTCAACGCTAACACAAGTGCGAAAAGTGGTTTTTCAACACTAACACAAGTGCGAAAAGTGGTTTTTCAACACTAACACAATTGCGAAAAGTGGTTTTTCAACACTAACACAACTACGAAATGTGGTTTTGCCACACTAATACAAGTGCAAAAGTGGTTTCCTGCACCAACACGAGCGCGAAATGTGGTTTTTCAACACTAACACAAGTGCGAAAAGTGGTTTTTCAACACTATCACAAGTGCAAAAAGTGTTTTTTCCACACTAATACAAGTGCAAAAGTGGTTTCCTGCACCAACACAAGTGCGAAAAGTGGTTTTTCAACACTAACACAAGTGCGAAAAGTGGTTTTTCAACACTAACACAAGTGCGAAAAGTGGTTTTTCCACACTAATACAAGTGCAAAAGTGGTTTCCTGCACCAACACAAGTGCGAAAAGTGGTTTTTCAACACTAACACAAGTGCGAAAAGTGGTTTTTCAACACTATCACAAGTGCAAAAAGTGTTTTTTCCACACTAATACAAGTGCAAAAGTGGTTTCCTGCACCAACACAAGTGCGAAAAGTGGTTTTTCAACACTAACACAAGTGCGTAAAGTGGTTTTTCAACACTAACACAAGTGCGAAAAGTGGTTTTTCAACATTAACACAAGTGCGAAAAGTGGTTTTTCAACACTAACACAAGTGCGAAAAGTGGTTTTTCAACGCTAACACAAGTGCGAAAAGTGGTTTTTCAACACTAACACAAGTGCGAAAAGTGGTTTTTCAACACTAACACAATTGCGAAAAGTGGTTTTTCAACACTAACACAAGTACGAAAAGTGGTTTTTCCACACTAATACAAGTGCAAAAGTGGTTTCCTACACCAACACAAGTGCGAAAAGTGGTTTTTCAACACTAACACAATTGCGAAAAGTGGTTTTTCAACACTAACACAAGTACGAAAAGTGGTTTTTCCACACTAATACAAGTGCAAAAGTGGTTTTTCAACACTAACACAAGTGCGAAAAGTGGTTTTTCAACACTAACACAAGTGCGAAAAGTGGTTTTTCAACACTAACACAAGTGCGAAAAGTGGTTTTTCAACACTAACACAAGTGCGAAAAGTGGTTTTTCAACACTAACACAATTGCGAAAAGTGGTTTTTCAACACTAACACAAGTACGAAAAGTGGTTTTTCCACACTAATACAAGTGCAAAAGTGGTTTTTCAACACTAACACAAGTGCGAAAAGTGGTTTTTCAACACTAACACAAGTGCGAAAAGTGGTTTTTCAACACTAACACAAGTGCGAAAAGTGGTTTTTCCACACTAATACAAGTGCAAAAGTGGTTTCCTGCACCAACACAAGTGCGAAAAGTGGTTTTTCAACACTAACACAGGTGCGAAAAGTGGTTTTTCAACACTAACACAAGTGCAAAAAGTGTTTTTTCAACACTAACAGAAGTGGGAAAAGTGGTTTTTCAACACTAACACAAGTGCGAAAAGTGGTTTTTCAACACTAACACAGGTGCGAAAAGTGGTTTTTCAATACTATCACAAGTGCAAAAAGTGTTTTTTCCACACTAATACAAGTGCAAAAGTGGTTTCCTGCACCAACACAAGTGCGAAAAGTGGTTTTTCAACACTAACACAAGTGCGAAAAGTGGTATTTCAACACTAACACAAGTGCGAAAAGTGTTTTTTCCACACTAATACAAGTGCAAAAGTGGTTTCCTGCACCAAGTGGTTTTTCAACACTAACAGAAGTGCAAAAAGTGGTTTTTCAACACTAACACAAGTGCGAAAAATGGTTTTTCAACACTAACACAAGTGCGAAAAGTGGTTTTTCCACACTAATACAAGTGCAAAAGTGGTTTCCTGCACCAACACAAGTGCGAAAAGTGGTTTTTCAACACTAACACAAGTGCGAAAAGTGGTTTTTCAACACTATCACAAGTGCAAAAAGTGTTTTTTCCACACTAATACAAGTGCAAAAGTGGTTTCCTGCACCAGCACAAGTGCGAAAAGTGGTTTTTCATCACTAACACAAGTGCGAAAAGTGGTATTTCAACACTAACACAAGTGCGAAAAGTGTTTTTTCCACACTAATACAAGTGCAAAAGTGGTTTCCTGCACCAACACAAGTGCGAAAAGTGGTTTTTCAACACTAACACAAGTGCGAAAAGTGGTTTTTCAACACTAACACAAGTGCGAAAAGTGGTTTTTCAACACTAACACAAGTGTGAAAAGTGGTTTTTCCACACTAATACAAGTGCAAAAGTGGTTTCCTGCACCAACACAAGTGCGAAAAGTGGTTTTTCAACACTAACACAAGTGCGAAAAGTGGTTTTTCAACACTAACACAAGTGCGAAAAGTGTTTTTTCCACACTAATACAAGTGCAAAAGTGGTTTCCTACACCAACACAAGTGCGAAAAGTGGTTTTTCAACACTAACACAAGAGCGAAAAGTGGTTTTTCAACACTAACACAAGTGCGAAAAGTGTTTTTTCGACACTAATACAAGTGCAAAAGTGGTTTCCTGCACCAACACAAGTGTGAAAAGTGGTTTTTCAACACTAACACAAGTGCGCAAAGTGGTTTTTCAACACTAACACAAGTGCGAAAAGTGGTTTTTCCACACTAATACAAGTGCAAAAGTGGTTTCCTGCACCAACACAAGTGCGAAAAGTGGTTTTTCAACACTAACAAGTGCAAAGTGTTTTTTCGACACTAATACAAGTGCAAAAGTGGTTTCCTGCACCAACACAAGTGTGAAAAGTGGTTTTTCAACACTAACACAAGTGCGCAAAGTGGTTTTTCAACCCTAACACAAGTGCGAAAAGTGGTTTTTCCACACTAATACAAGTGCAAAAGTGGTTTCCTGCACCAACACAAGTGCGAAAAGTGGTTTTTCAACACTAACACAAGTGCGAAAAGTGGTTTTTCAACACTATCACAAGTGCAAAAAGTGTTTTTTCCACACTAATACAAGTGCAAAAGTGGTTTCCTGCACCAACACAAGTGCGAAAAGTGGTTTTTCAACACTAACACAAGTGCGAAAAGTGGTTTTTCAACACTAACACAAGTGCGAAAAGTGGTTTTTCAACATTAACACAAGTGCGAAAAGTGGTTTTTCAACACTAACACAAGTGCGAAAAGTGGTTTTTCAACGCTAACACAAGTGCGAAAAGTGGTTTTTCAACACTAACACAAGTGCGAAAAGTGTTTTTTCCACACTAATACAAGTGCAAAAGTGGTTTCCTACACCAACACAAGTGCGAAAAGTGGTTTTTCAACACTAACACAAGAGCGAAAAGTGGTTTTTCAACACTAACACAAGTGCGAAAAGTGTTTTTTCCACACTAATACAAGTGCAAAAGTGGTTTCCTGCACCAACACAAGTGCGAAAAGTGGTTTTTCATCACTAACACAAGTGCGAAAAGTGGTTTTTCAACACTAACACAAGTGCGAAAAGTGGTTTTTCAACACTAACACAAGTGCGAAAAGTGGTTTTTCCACACTAATACAAGTGCAAAAGTGGTTTCCTGCACCAACACAAGTGTGAAAAGTGGTTTTTCAACACTAACACAAGTGCGCAAAGTGGTTTTTCAACACTAACACAAGTGCGAAAAGTGGATTTTCCACACTAATACAAGTGCAAAAGTGGTTTCCTGCACCAACACAAGTGCGAAAAGTGGTTTTTCAACACTAACACAAGTGCGAAAAGTGGTTTTTCAACACTATCACAAGTGCAAAAAGTGTTTTTTCCACACTAATACAAGTGCAAAAGTGGTTTCCTGCACCAACACAAGTGCGAAAAGTGGTTTTTCAACACTAACACAAGTGCGAAAAGTGGTTTTTCAACACTAACACAAGTGCGAAAAGTGGTTTTTCAACATTAACACAAGTGCGAAAAGTGGTTTTTCAACACTAACACAAGTGCGAAAAGTGGTTTTTCAACGCTAACACAAGTGCGAAAAGTGGTTTTTCAACACTAACACAAGTGCGAAAAGTGGTTTTTCAACACTAACACAATTGCGAAAAGTGGTTTTTCAACACTAACACAAGTACGAAAAGTGGTTTTTCCACACTAATACAAGTGCAAAAGTGGTTTCCTACACCAACACAAGTGTGAAAAGTGATTTTTCAACACTAACACAAGAGCGAAAAGTGGTTTTTCAACACTAACACAAGTACGAAAAGTGGTTTTTCAACACTATCACAAGTGCAAAAAGTGTTTTTTCCACAATAATACAAGTGCAAAAGTGGTTTCCTGCACCAACACAAGTGCGAAAAGTGGTTTTTCAACACTAACAGAAGTGCAAAAAGTGGTTTTTCAACACTAACACAAGTGCGAAAAATGGTTTTTCAACACTAACACAAGTGCGAAAAGTGGTTTTTCCACACTAATACAAGTGCAAAAGTGGTTTCCTGCACCAACTCAAGTGCGAAAAGTGGTTTTTCAACACTAACACAAGTGCGAAAAGTGGTTTTTCAACACTCTCACAAGTGCAAAAAGTGTTTTTTCCACACTAATACAAGTGCAAAAGTGGTTTCCTGCACCAGCACAAGTGCGAAAAGTGGTTTTTCATCACTAACACAAGTGCGAAAAGTGGTATTTCAACACTAACACAAGTGCGAAAAGTATTTTTTCCACACTAATACAAGTGCAAAAGTGGTTTCCTGCACCAACACAAGTGCGAAAAGTGGTTTTTCAACACTAACACAAGTGCGAAAAGTGGTTTTTCAACACTAACACAAGTGCGAAAAGTGGTTTTTCAACTCTAACACAAGTGCGAAAAGTGGTTTTTCCACACTAATACAAGTGCAAAAGTGGTTTCCTGCACCAACACAAGTGCGAAAAGTGGTTTTTCAACACTAACACAAGTGCGAAAAGTGGTTTTTCAACACTAACACAAGTGCGAAAAGTGTTTTTTCCACACTAATACAAGTGCAAAAGTGGTTTCCTACACCAACACAAGTGCGAAAAGTGGTTTTTCAACACTAACACAAGAGCGAAAAGTGGTTTTTCAACACTAACACACGTGCGAAAAGTGTTTTTTCCATACTAATACAAGTGCAAAAGTGGTTTCCTGCACCAACACAAGTGCGAAAAGTGGTTTTTCATCACTAACACAAGTGCGAAAAGTGGTTTTTCAACACTAACACAAGTGCGAAAAGTGGTTTTTCAACACTATCACAAGTGCAATAAGTGTTTTTTCGACACTAATACAAGTGCAAAAGTGGTTTCCTGCACCAACACAAGTGTGAAAAGTGGTTTTTCAACACTAACACAAGTGCGCAAAGTGGTTTTTCAACACTAACACAAGTGCGAAAAGTGGTTTTTCCACACTAATACAAGTGCAAAAGTGGTTTCCTGCACCAACACAAGTGCGAAAAGTGGTTTTTCAACAATAACACAAGTGCGAAAAGTGGTTTTTCAAAACTATCACAAGTGCAAAAAGTGTTTTTTCCACACTAATACAAGTGCAAAAGTGGTTTCCTGCACCAACACAAGTGCGAAAAGTGGTTTTTCAACACTAACACAAGTGCGAAAAGTGGTTTTTCAACACTAACACAAGTGCGAAAAGTGGTTTTTCAACATTAACACAAGTGCGAAAAGTGGTTTTTCAACACTAACACAAGTGCGAAAAGTGGTTTTTCAACGCTAACACAAGTGCGAAAAGTGGTTTTTCAACACTAACACAAGTGCGAAAAGTGGTTTTTCAACACTAACACAATTGCGAAAAGTGGTTTTTCAACACTAACACAAGTACGAAAAGTGGTTTTTCCACTCTAATACAAGTGCAAAAGTGGTTTCCTGCACCAACACAAGTGCGAAAAGTGGTTTTTCAACACTAACACAAGTGCAAAAAGTGGTTTTTCAACACTATCACAAGTGCAAAAAGTGTTTTTTCCACACTAATACAAGTGCAAAAGTGGTTTCCTGCACCAACACAAGTGCGAAATGTGGTTTTTCAACACTAACACAGGTGCGAAAAGTGGTTTTTCAACACTAACACAAGTGCGAAAAGTGGTTTTTCAACACTAACACAAGTGGGAAAAGTGGTTTTTCAACACTAACACAAGTGCGAAAAGTGGTTTTTCAACACTAACACAGGTGCGAAAAGTGGTTTTTCAATACTATCACAAGTGCAAAAAGTGTTTTTTCCACACTAATGCAAGTGCAAAAGTGGTTTCCTGCACCAACACAAGTGCGAAAAGTGGTTTTTCAACACTAACACAAGTGCGAAAAGTGGTATTTCAACACTAACACAAGTGCGAAAAGTGTTTTTTCCACACTAATACAAGTGCAAAAGTGGTTTCCTGCACCAACACAAGTGCGAAAAGTGGTTTTTCATCACTAAAACAAGTGCGAAAAGTGGTTTTTCAACACTAACACAAGTGCGAAAAGTGGTTTTTCAACACTATCACAAGTGCAAAAAGTGTTTTTTAGACACTAATACAAGTGCAAAAGTGGTTTCCTGCACCAACACAAGTGTGAAAAGTGGTTTTTCAACACTAACACAAGAGCGCAAAGTGGTTTTTCAACACTAACACAAGTGCGAAAAGTGGTTTTTCCACACTAATACAAGTGCAAAAGTGGTTTCCTGCACCAACACAAGTGCGAAAAGTGGTTTTTCAACACTAACACAAGTGCGAAAAGTGGTTTTTCAACACTATCACAAGTGCAAAAAGTGTTTTTTCCACACTAATACAAGTGCAAAAGTGCTTTCCTGCACCAACACAAGTGCGAAAAGTGGTTTTTCAACACTAACACAAGTGCGAAAAGTGGTTTTTCAACACTAACACAAGTGCGAAAAGTGGTTTTTCAACATTAACACAAGTGCGAAAAGTGGTTTTTCAACACTAACACAAGTGCGAAAAGTGGTTTTTCAACGCTAACACAAGTGCGAAAAGTGGTTTTTCAACACTAACACAAGTGCGAAAAGTGGTTTTTCAACACTAACACAATTGCGAAAAGTGGTTTTTCAACACTAACACAAGTACGAAATGTGGTTTTGCCACACTAATACAAGTGCAAAAGTGGTTTCCTGCACCAACACGAGTGCGAAATGTGGTTTTTCAACACTAACACAAGTGCGAAAAGTGGTTTTTCAACACTATCACAAGTGCAAAAAGTGTTTTTTCCACACTAATACAAGTGCAAAAGTGGTTTCCTGCACCAACACAAGTGCGAAAAGTGGTTTTTCAACACTAACACAAGTGCGAAAAGTGGTTTTTCAACACTAACACAAGTGCGAAAAGTGGTTTTTCCACAATAATACAAGTGCAAAAGTGGTTTCCTGCACCAACACAAGTGCGAAAAGTGGTTTTTCAACACTAACACAAGTGCGAAAAGTGGTTTTTCAACACTATCACAAGTGCAAAAAGTGTTTTTTCCACACTAATACAAGTGCAAAAGTGGTTTCCTGCACCAACACAAGTGCGAAAAGTGGTTTTTCAACACTAACACAAGTGCGAAAAGTGGTTTTTCAACACTAACACAAGTGCGAAAAGTGGTTTTTCAACATTAACACAAGTGCGAAAAGTGGTTTTTCAACACTAACACAAGTGCGAAAAGTGGTTTTTCAACGCTAACACAAGTGCGAAAAGTGGTTTTTCAACACTAACACAAGTGCGAAAAGTGGTTTTTCAACACTAACACAATTGCGAAAAGTGGTTTTTCAACACTAACACAAGTACGAAAAGTGGTTTTTCCACACTAATACAAGTGCAAAAGTGGTTTCCTACACCAACACAAGTGCGAAAAGTGGTTTTTCAACACTAACACAATTGCGAAAAGTGGTTTTTCAACACTAACACAAGTACGAAAAGTGGTTTTTCCACACTAATACAAGTGCAAAAGTGGTTTTTCAACACTAACACAAGTGCGAAAAGTGGTTTTTCAACACTAACACAAGTGCGAAAAGTGGTTTTTCAACACTAACACAAGTGCGAAAAGTGGTTTTTCAACACTAACACAATTGCGAAAAGTGGTTTTTCAACACTAACACAAGTACGAAAAGTGGTTTTTCCACACTAATACAAGTGCAAAAGTGGTTTTTCAACACTAACACAAGTGCGAAAAGTGGTTTTTCAACACTAACACAAGTGCGAAAAGTGGTTTTTCAACACTAACACAAGTGCGAAAAGTGGTTTTTCCACACTAATACAAGTGCAAAAGTGGTTTCCTGCACCAACACAAGTGCGAAAAGTGGTTTTTCAACACTAACACAGGTGCGAAAAGTGGTTTTTCAACACTAACACAAGTGCAAAAAGTGGTTTTTCAACACTAACAGAAGTGGGAAAAGTGGTTTTTCAACACTAACACAAGTGCGAAAAGTGGTTTTTCAACACTAACACAGGTGCGAAAAGTGGTTTTTCAATACTATCACAAGTGCAAAAAGTGTTTTTTCCACACTAATACAAGTGCAAAAGTGGTTTCCTGCACCAACACAAGTGCGAAAAGTGGTTTTTCAACACTAACACAAGTGCGAAAAGTGGTATTTCAACACTAACACAAGTGCGAAAAGTGTTTTTTCCACACTAATACAAGTGCAAAAGTGGTTTCCTGCACCAAGTGGTTTTTCAACACTAACAGAAGTGCAAAAAGTGGTTTTTCAACACTAACACAAGTGCGAAAAATGGTTTTTCAACACTAACACAAGTGCGAAAAGTGGTTTTTCCACACTAATACAAGTGCAAAAGTGGTTTCCTGCACCAACACAAGTGCGAAAAGTGGTTTTTCAACACTAACACAAGTGCGAAAAGTGGTTTTTCAACACTATCACAAGTGCAAAAAGTGTTTTTTCCACACTAATGCAAGTGCAAAAGTGGTTTCCTGCACCAGCACAAGTGCGAAAAGTGGTTTTTCATCACTAACACAAGTGCGAAAAGTGGTATTTCAACACTAACACAAGTGCGAAAAGTGTTTTTTCCACACTAATACAAGTGCAAAAGTGGTTTCCTGCACCAACACAAGTGCGAAAAGTGGTTTTTCAACACTAACACAAGTGCGAAAAGTGGTTTTTCAACACTAACACAAGTGCGAAAAGTGGTTTTTCAACACTAACACAAGTGTGAAAAGTGGTTTTTCCACACTAATACAAGTGCAAAAGTGGTTTCCTGCACCAACACAAGTGCGAAAAGTGGTTTTTCAACACTAACACAAGTGCGAAAAGTGGTTTTTCAACACTAACACAAGTGCGAAAAGTGTTTTTTCCACACTAATACAAGTGCAAAAGTGGTTTCCTACACCAACACAAGTGCGAAAAGTGGTTTTTCAACACTAACACAAGAGCGAAAAGTGGTTTTTCAACACTAACACAAGTGCGCAAAGTGGTTTTTCAACACTAACACAAGTGCGAAAAGTGGTTTTTCCACACTAATACAAGTGCAAAAGTGGTTTCCTGCACCAACACAAGTGCGAAAAGTGGTTTTTCAACACTAACAAGTGCAAAGTGTTTTTTCGACACTAATACAAGTGCAAAAGTGGTTTCCTGCACCAACACAAGTGTGAAAAGTGGTTTTTCAACACTAACACAAGTGCGCAAAGTGGTTTTTCAACCCTAACACAAGTGCGAAAAGTGGTTTTTCCACACTAATACAAGTGCAAAAGTGGTTTCCTGCACCAACACAAGTGCGAAAAGTGGTTTTTCAACACTAACACAAGTGCGAAAAGTGGTTTTTCAACACTATCACAAGTGCAAAAAGTGTTTTTTCCACACTAATACAAGTGCAAAAGTGGTTTCCTGCACCAACACAAGTGCGAAAAGTGGTTTTTCAACACTAACACAAGTGCGAAAAGTGGTTTTTCAACACTAACACAAGTGCGAAAAGTGGTTTTTCAACATTAACACAAGTGCGAAAAGTGGTTTTTCAACACTAACACAAGTGCGAAAAGTGGTTTTTCAACGCTACCACAAGTGCGAAAAGTGGTTTTTCAACACTAACACAAGTGCGAAAAGTGGTTTTTCAACACTAACACAAGTGCGAAAAGTGGTTTTTCAACACTAACACAAGTGCGAAAAGTGGTTTTTCAACACTAACACAATTGCGAAAAGTGGTTTATCAACACTAACACAAGTACGAAATGTGGTTTTGCCACACTAATACAAGTGCAAACGTGGTTTCCTGCACCAACACGAGCGCGAAATGTGGTTTTTCAACACTAACACAAGTGCGAAAAGTGGTTTTTCAACACTATCACAAGTGCAAAAAGTGTTTTTTCCACACTAATACAAGTGCAAAAGTGGTTTCCTGCACCAACACAAGTGCGAAAAGTGGTTTTTCAACACTAACACAAGTGCGAAAAGTGGTTTTTCAACACTAACACAAGTGCGAAAAGTGGTTTTTCCACACTAATACAAGTGCAAAAGTGGTTTCCTGCACCAACACAAGTGCGAAAAGTGGTTTTTCAACACTAACACAAGTGCGAAAAGTGGTTTTTCAACACTATCACAAGTGCAAAAAGTGTTTTTTCCACACTAATACAAGTGCAAAAGTGGTTTCCTGCACCAACACAAGTGCGAAAAGTGGTTTTTCAACACTAACACAAGTGCGAAAAGTGGTTTTTCAACACTAACACAAGTGCGAAAAGTGGTTTTTCAACACTAACACAAGTGCGAAAAGTGGTTTTTCAACATTAACACAAGTGCGAAAAGTGGTTTTTCAACACTAACACAAGTGCGAAAAGTGGTTTTTCAACGCTAACACAAGTGCGAAAAGTGGTTTTTCAACACTAACACAAGTGCGAAAAGTGGTTTTTCAACACTAACACAATTGCGAAAAGTGGTTTTTCAACACTAACACAAGTACGAAAAGTGGTTTTTCCACACTAATACAAGTGCAAAAGTGGTTTCCTACACCAACACAAGTGCGAAAAGTGGTTTTTCAACACTAACACAATTGCGAAAAGTGGTTTTTCAACACTAACACAAGTACGAAAAGTGGTTTTTCCACACTAATACAAGTGCAAAAGTGGTTTTTCAACACTAACACAAGTGCGAAAAGTGGTTTTTCAACACTAACACAAGTGCGAAAAGTGGTTTTTCAACACTAACACAAGTGCGAAAAGTGGTTTTTCAACACTAACACAAGTGCGAAAAGTGGTTTTTCAACACTAACACAAGTGCGAAAAGTGGTTTTTCAACACTATCACAAGTGCAAAAAGTGTTTTTTCCACACTAATACAAGTGCAAAAGTGGTTTCCTGCACCAACACAAGTGCGAAAAGTGGTTTTTCAACACTAACACAAGTGCGAAAAGTGGTTTTTCAACACTAACACAAGTGCGAAAAGTGGTTTTTCAACATTAACACAAGTGCGAAAAGTGGTTTTTCAACACTAACACAAGTGCGAAAAGTGGTTTTTCAACGCTACCACAAGTGCGAAAAGTGGTTTTTCAACACTAACACAAGTGCGAAAAGTGGTTTTTCAACACTAACACAAGTGCGAAAAGTGGTTTTTCAACACTAACACAAGTGCGAAAAGTGGTTTTTCAACACTAACACAATTGCGAAAAGTGGTTTATCAACACTAACACAAGTACGAAATGTGGTTTTGCCACACTAATACAAGTGCAAACGTGGTTTCCTGCACCAACACGAGCGCGAAATGTGGTTTTTCAACACTAACACAAGTGCGAAAAGTGGTTTTTCAACACTATCACAAGTGCAAAAAGTGTTTTTTCCACACTAATACAAGTGCAAAAGTGGTTTCCTGCACCAACACAAGTGCGAAAAGTGGTTTTTCAACACTAACACAAGTGCGAAAAGTGGTTTTTCAACACTAACACAAGTGCGAAAAGTGGTTTTTCCACACTAATACAAGTGCAAAAGTGGTTTCCTGCACCAACACAAGTGCGAAAAGTGGTTTTTCAACACTAACACAAGTGCGAAAAGTGGTTTTTCAACACTATCACAAGTGCAAAAAGTGTTTTTTCCACACTAATACAAGTGCAAAAGTGGTTTCCTGCACCAACACAAGTGCGAAAAGTGGTTTTTCAACACTAACACAAGTGCGAAAAGTGGTTTTTCAACACTAACACAAGTGCGAAAAGTGGTTTTTCAACACTAACACAAGTGCGAAAAGTGGTTTTTCAACATTAACACAAGTGCGAAAAGTGGTTTTTCAACACTAACACAAGTGCGAAAAGTGGTTTTTCAACGCTAACACAAGTGCGAAAAGTGGTTTTTCAACACTAACAAAAGTGCGAAAAGTGGTTTTTCAACACTAACACAATTGCGAAAAGTGGTTTTTCAACACTAACACAAGTACGAAAAGTGGTTTTTCCACACTAATACAAGTGCAAAAGTGGTTTCCTACACCAACACAAGTGCGAAAAGTGGTTTTTCAACACTAACACAATTGCGAAAAGTGGTTTTTCAACACTAACACAAGTACGAAAAGTGGTTTTTCCACACTAATACAAGTGCAAAAGTGGTTTTTCAACACTAACACAAGTGCGAAAAGTGGTTTTTCAACACTAACACAAGTGCGAAAAGTGGTTTTTCAACACTAACACAAGTGCGAAAAGTGGTTTTTCAACACTAACACAATTGCGAAAAGTGGTTTTTCAACACTAACACAAGTACGAAAAGTGGTTTTTCCACACTAATACAAGTGCAAAAGTGGTTTTTCAACACTAACACAAGTGCGAAAAGTGGTTTTTCAACACTAACACAAGTGCGAAAAGTGGTTTTTCAACACTAACACAAGTGCGAAAAGTGGTTTTTCCACACTAATACAAGTGCAAAAGTGGTTTCCTGCACCAACACAAGTGCGAAAAGTGGTTTTTCAACACTAACACAGGTGCGAAAAGTGGTTTTTCAACACTAACACAAGTGCAAAAAGTGTTTTTTCAACACTAACAGAAGTGGGAAAAGTGGTTTTTCAACACTAACACAAGTGCGAAAAGTGGTTTTTCAACACTAACACAGGTGTGAAAAGTGGTTTTTCAATACTATCACAAGTGCAAAAAGTGTTTTTTCCACACTAATACAAGTGCAAAAGTGGTTTCCTGCACCAACACAAGTGCGAAAAGTGGTTTTTCAACACTAACACAAGTGCGAAAAGTGGTATTTCAACACTAACACAAGTGCAAAAAGTGTTTTTTCCACACTAATACAAGTGCAAAAGTGGTTTCCTGCACCAAGTGGTTTTTCAACACTAACAGAAGTGCAAAAAGTGGTTTTTCAACACTAACACAAGTGCGAAAAATGGTTTTTCAACACTAACACAAGTGCGAAAAGTGGTTTTTCCACACTAATACAAGTGCAAAAGTGGTTTCCTGCACCAACACAAGTGCGAAAAGTGGTTTTTCAACACTAACACAAGTGCGAAAAGTGGTTTTTCAACACTATCACAAGTGCAAAAAGTGTTTTTTCCACACTAATACAAGTGCAAAAGTGGTTTCCTGCACCAGCACAAGTGCGAAAAGTGGTTTTTCATCACTAACACAAGTGCGAAAAGTGGTATTTCAACACTAACACAAGTGCGAAAAGTGTTTTTTCCACACTAATACAAGTGCAAAAGTGGTTTCCTGCACCAACACAAGTGCGAAAAGTGGTTTTTCAACACTAACACAAGTGCGAAAAGTGGTTTTTCAACACTAACACAAGTGCGAAAAGTGGTTTTTCAACACTAACACAAGTGTGAAAAGTGGTTTTTCCACACTAATACAAGTGCAAAAGTGGTTTCCTGCACCAACACAAGTGCGAAAAGTGGTTTTTCAACACTAACACAAGTGCGAAAAGTGGTTTTTCAACACTAACACAAGTGCGAAAAGTGTTTTTTCCACACTAATACAAGTGCAAAAGTGGTTTCCTACACCAACACAAGTGCGAAAAGTGGTTTTTCAACACTAACACAAGAGCGAAAAGTGGTTTTTCAACAATAACACAAGTGCGAAAAGTGTTTTTTCGACACTAATACAAGTGCAAAAGTGGTTTCCTGCACCAACACAAGTGTGAAAAGTGGTTTTTCAACACTAACATAAGTGCGCAAAGTGGTTTTTCAACACTAACACAAGTGCGAAAAGTGGTTTTTCCACACTAATACAAGTGCAAAAGTGGTTTCCTGCACCAACACAAGTGCGAAAAGTGGTTTTTCAACACTAACAAGTGCAAAGTGTTTTTTCGACACTAATACAAGTGCAAAAGTGGTTTCCTGCACCAACACAAGTGTGAAAAGTGGTTTTTCAACACTAACACAAGTGCGCAAAGTGGTTTTTCAACCCTAACACAAGTGCGAAAAGTGGTTTTTCCACACTAATACAAGTGCAAAAGTGGTTTCCTGCACCAACACAAGTGCGAAAAGTGGTTTTTCAACACTAACACAAGTGCGAAAAGTGGTTTTTCAACACTATCACAAGTGCAAAAAGTGTTTTTTCCACACTAATACAAGTGCAAAAGTGGTTTCCTGCACCAACACAAGTGCGAAAAGTGGTTTTTCAACACTAACACAAGTGCGAAAAGTGGTTTTTCAACACTAACACAAGTGCGAAAAGTGGTTTTTCAACATTAACACAAGTGCGAAAAGTGGTTTTTCAACACTAACACAAGTGCGAAAAGTGGTTTTTCAACGCTAACACAAGTGCGAAAAGTGGTTTTTCAACACTAACACAAGTGCGAAAAGTGGTTTTTCAACACTAACACAATTGCGAAAAGTGGTTTTTCAACACTAACACAAGTACGAAAAGTGGTTTTTCCACACTAAGACAAGTGCAAAAGTGGTTTCCTGCACCAACACAAGTGCGAAAAGTGGTTTTTCAACACTAACACAAGTGCAAAAAGTGGTTTTTCAACACTATCACAAGTGCAAAAAGTGTTTTTTCCACACTAATACAAGTGCAAAAGTGGTTTCCTGCACCAACACAAGTGCGAAATGTGGTTTTTCAACACTAACACAGGTGCGAAAAGTGGTTTTTCAACACTAACACAAGTGCGAAAAGTGGTTTTTCAACACTAACAGAAGTGGGAAAAGTGGTTTTTCAACACTAACACAAGTGCGAAAAGTGGTTTTTCAACACTAACACAGGTGCGAAAAGTGGTTTTTCAATACTATCACAAGTGCAAAAAGTGTTTTTTCCACACTAATGCAAGTGCAAAAGTGGTTTCCTGCACCAACACAAGTGCGAAAAGTGGTTTTTCAACACTAACACAAGTGCGAAAAGTGGTATTTCAACACTAACACAAGTGCGAAAAGTGTTTTTTCCACACTAATACAAGTGCAAAAGTGGTTTCCTGCACCAACACAAGTGCGAAAAGTGGTTTTTCAACACTAACACAAGTGCGAAAAGTGGTTTTTCAACACTAACACAAGTGCGAAAAGTGGTTTTTCAACACTAACACAAGTGCGAAAAGTGGTTTTTCCACACTAATACAAGTGCAAAAGTGGTTTCCTGCACCAACACAAGTGCGAAAAGTGGTTTTTCAACACTAACACAAGTGCGAAAAGTGGTTTTTCAACACTAACACAAGTGCGAAAAGTGTTTTTTCCACACTAATACAAGTGCAAAAGTGGTTTTTCAACACTAACACAAGAGCGAAAAGTGGTTTTTCAACACTAACACAAGTACGAAAAGTGGTTTTTCAACCCTATCACAAGTGCAAAAAGTGTTTTTTCCACACTAATACAAGTGCAAAAGTGGTTTCCTGCACCAACACAAGTGCGAAAAGTGGTTTTTCATCACTAACACAAGTGCAAAAAGTGGTTTTTCAACACTAACACAAGTGCGAAAAATGGTTTTTCAACACTATCACAAGTGCAAAAAGTGTTTTTTCGACACTAATACAAGTGCAAAAGTGGTTTCCTGCACCAACACAAGTGTGAAAAGTGGTTTTTCAACACTAACACAAGTGCGCAAAGTGGTTTTTCAACACTAACACAAGTGCGAAAAGTGGTTTTTCCACACTAATACAAGTGCAAAAGTGGTTTCCTGCACCAACACAAGTGCGAAAAGTGGTTTTTCAACACTAACACAAGTGCGAAAAGTGGTTTTTCAACACTATCACAAGTGCAAAAAGTGTTTTTTCCACACTAATACAAGTGCAAAAGTGGTTTCCTGCACCAACACAAGTGCGAAAAGTGGTTTTTCAACACTAACACAAGTGCGAAAAGTGGTTTTTCAACACTAACACAAGTGCGAAAAGTGGTTTTTCAACATTAACACAAGTGCGAAAAGTGGTTTTTCAACACTAACACAAGTGCGAAAAGTGGTTTTTCAACGCTAACACAAGTGCGAAAAGTGGTTTTTCAACACTAACACAAGTGCGAAAAGTGGTTTTTCAACACTAACACAATTGCGAAAAGTGGTTTTTCAACACTAACACAAGTACGAAAAGTGGTTTTTCCACACTAATACAAGTGCAAAAGTGGTTTCCTACACCAACACAAGTGCGAAAAGTGGTTTTTCAACACTAACACAAGAGCGAAAAGTGGTTTTTCAACACTAACACAAGTACGAAAAGTGGTTTTTCAACACTATCACAAGTGCAAAAAGTGTTTTTTCCACAATAATACAAGTGCAAAAGTGGTTTCCTGCACCAACACAAGTGCGAAAAGTGTTTTTTCAACACTAACAGAAGTGCAAAAAGTGGTTTTTCAACACTAACACAAGTGCGAAAAATGGTTTTTCAACACTAACACAAGTGCGAAAAGTGGTTTTTCCACACTAATACAAGTGCAAAAGTGGTTTCCTGCACCAACACAAGTGCGAAAAGTGGTTTTTCAACACTAACACAAGTGCGAAAAGTGGTTTTTCAACACTATCACAAGTGCAAAAAGTGTTTTTTCCACACTAATACAAGTGCAAAAGTGGTTTCCTGCACCAGCACAAGTGCGAAAAGTGGTTTTTCATCACTAACACAAGTGCGAAAAGTGGTATTTCAACACTAACACAAGTGCGAAAAGTGGTTTTTCAACACTAACACAAGTGCGAAAAGTGGTTTTTCCACACTAATACAAGTGCAAAAGTGGTTTCCTGCACCAACACAAGTGCGAAAAGTGGTTTTTCAACACTAACACAAGTGCGAAAAGTGGTTTTTCAACACTACACAAGTGCGAAAAGTGTTTTTTCCACACTAATACAAGTGCAAAAGTGGTTTCCTACACCAACACAAGTGCGAAAAGTGGTTTTTCAACACTAACACAAGAGCGAAAAGTGGTTTTTCAACACTAACACAAGTGCGAAAAGTGTTTTTTCCATACTAATACAAGTGCAAAAGTGGTTTCCTGCACCAACACAAGTGCGAAAAGTGGTTTTTCATCACTAACACAAGTGCGAAAAGTGGTTTTTCAACACTAACACAAGTGCGAAAAGTGGTTTTTCAACACTATCACAAGTGCAATAAGTGTTTTTTCGACACTAATACAAGTGCAAAAGTGGTTTCCTGCGCCAACACAAGTGTGAAAAGTGGTTTTTCAACACTAACACAAGTGCGCAAAGTGGTTTTTCAACACTAACACAAGTGCGAAAAGTGGTTTTTCCACACTAATACAAGTGCAAAAGTGGTTTCCTGCACCAACACAAGTGCGAAAAGTGGTTTTTCAACACTAACACAAGTGCGAAAAGTCGTTTTTCAACACTATCACAAGTGCAAAAAGTGTTTTTTCCACACTAATACAAGTGCAAAAGTGGTTTCCTGCACCAACACAAGTGCGAAAAGTGGTTTTTCAACACTAACACAAGTGCGAAAAGTGGTTTTTCAACACTAACACAAGTGCGAAAAGTGGTTTTTCAACATTAACACAAGTGCGAAAAGTGGTTTTTCAACACTAACACAAGTGCGAAAAGTGGTTTTTCAACACTAACACAAGTGCGAAAAGTGGTTTTTCAACACTATCACAAGTGCAAAAAGTGTTTTTTCCACACTAATACAAGTGCAAAAGTGGTTTCCTGCACCAACACAAGTGTGAAAAGTGGTTTTTCAACACTAACACAAGTGCGAAAAGTGGTTTTTCAACACTAACACAAGTGCGAAAAGTGGTTTTTTCCACACTAATACAAGTGCAAAAGTGGTTTCCTGCACCAACACAAGTGTGAAAAGTGGTTTTTCAACACTAACACAAGTGCAAAAAGTGGTTTTTCAACACTAACACAAGTGCGAAAAGTGGTTTTTCAACACTAACACAAGTGCGAAAAGTGGTTTTTCCACACTAATACAAGTGCAAAAGTGGTTTCCTGCACCAAGACAAGTGCGAAAAGTGGTTTTTCAACACTAACACAAGTGCGAAAAGTGGTTTTTCAACACTATCACAAGTGCAAAAAGTGTTATTTCCACAATAATACAAGTGCAAAAGTGGTTTTTCAACACTATCACAAGTGCAAAAAGTGTTTTTTCCACACTAATACAAGTGCAAAAGTGGTTTTTCAACACCAACACAAGTGTGAAAAGTGGTTTTTCAACACTAACACAAGTGCGAAAAGTGGTTTTTCAACACCAACACAAGTGCGAAAAGTGGTTTTTCAACACTAACACAAGTGCAAAAAGTGGTTTTTCAACACTATCACAAGTGCAAAAAGTGTTTTTTCCACACTAATACAAGTGCAAAAGTGGTTTCCTGCACCAACACAAGTGCGAAAAGTGGTTTTTCAACACTAACACAAGTGCGAAAAGTGGTTTTTCAACATTAACACAAGTGCGAAAAGTGGTTTTTCAACACTAACACAAGTGCGAAAAGTGGTTTTTCCACACTAATACAAGTGCAAAAGTGGTTTCCTGCACCAACACAAGTGCGATAAGTGGTTTTTCAACACTAACACAAGTGCGAAAAGTGGTTTTTCAACACTAACACAAGTGCAAAAAGTGTTTTTTCCACACTAATACAAGTGCAAAAGTGGTTTCCTGCACCAACACAAGTGCGAAAAGTGGTTTTTCAACACTAACACAAGTGCGAAAAGTGGTTTTTCAACACTAACACAAGTGCGAAAAGTGGTTTTTCCACACTAATACAAGTGCAAAAGTGGTTTCCTGCACCAACACAAGTGCGAAAAGTGGTTTTTCAACACTAACACAAGTGCGAAAAGTGGTTTTTCAACACTAACACAAGTGCGAAAAGTAGTTTTTCCACACTAATACAAGTGCAAAAGTGGTTTCCTGCACCAAGACAAGTGCGAAAAGTGGTTTTTCAACACTAACACAAGTGCGAAAAGTGGTTTTTCAACACTATCACAAGTGCAAAAAGTGTTTTTTCCACACTAATACAAGTGCAAAAGTGGTTTTTCAACACTATCACAAGTGCAAAAAGTGTTTTTTCCACAATAATACAAGTGCAAAAGTGGTTTTTCAACACCAACACAAGTGTGAAAAGTGGTTTTTCAACACTGACACAAGTGCGAAAAGTGGTTTTTCAACACCAACACAAGTGCGAAAAGTGGTTTTTCAACACTAACACAAGTGCAGAAAGTGGTTTTTCAACACTAACACAAGTGCGAAAAGTGGTTTTTCAACATTAACACAAGTGCGAAAAGTGGTTTTTCAACACTAACACAAGTGCGAAAAGTGGTTTTTCAACGCTAACACAAGTGCGAAAAGTGGTTTTTCAACACTAACACAAGTGCGAAAAGTGGTTTTTCAACACTAACACAATTGCGAAAAGTGGTTTTTCAACACTAACACAAGTACGAAAAGTGGTTTTTCCACACTAATACAAGTGCAAAAGTGGTTTCCTGCACCAGCACAAGTGCGAAAAGTGGTTTTTCATCACTAACACAAGTGCGAAAAGTGGTATTTCAACACTAACACAAGTGCGAAAAGTGGTTTTTCAACACTAACACAAGTGCGAAAAGTGGTTTTTCCACACTAATACAAGTGCAAAAGTGGTTTCCTGCACCAACACAAGTGCGAAAAGTGGTTTTTCAACACTAACACAAGTGCGAAAAGTGGTTTTTCAACACTACACAAGTGCGAAAAGTGTTTTTTCCACACTAATACAAGTGCAAAAGTGGTTTCCTACACCAACACAAGTGCGAAAAGTGGTTTTTCAACACTAACACAAGAGCGAAAAGTGGTTTTTCAACACTAACACAAGTGCGAAAAGTGTTTTTTCCATACTAATACAAGTGCAAAAGTGGTTTCCTGCACCAACACAAGTGCGAAAAGTGGTTTTTCATCACTAACACAAGTGCGAAAAGTGGTTTTTCAACACTAACACAAGTGCGAAAAGTGGTTTTTCAACACTATCACAAGTGCAATAAGTGTTTTTTCGACACTAATACAAGTGCAAAAGTGGTTTCCTGCGCCAACACAAGTGTGAAAAGTGGTTTTTCAACACTAACACAAGTGCGCAAAGTGGTTTTTCAACACTAACACAAGTGCGCAAAGTGGTTTTTCAACACTAACACAAGTGCGAAAAGTGGTTTTTCCACACTAATACAAGTGCAAAAGTGGTTTCCTGCACCAACACAAGTGCGAAAAGTGGTTTTTCAACACTAACACAAGTGCGAAAAGTCGTTTTTCAACACTATCACAAGTGCAAAAAGTGTTTTTTCCACACTAATACAAGTGCAAAAGTGGTTTCCTGCACCAACACAAGTGCGAAAAGTGGTTTTTCAACACTAACACAAGTGCGAAAAGTGGTTTTTCAACACTAACACAAGTGCAAAAAGTGGTTTTTCAACATTAACACAAGTGCGAAAAGTGGTTTTTCAACACTAACACAAGTGCGAAAAGTGGTTTTTCAACACTAACACAAGTGCGAAAAGTGGTTTTTCAACACTATCACAAGTGCAAAAAGTGTTTTTTCCACACTAATACAAGTGCAAAAGTGGTTTCCTGCACCAACACAAGTGTGAAAAGTGGTTTTTCAACACTAACACAAGTGCGAAAAGTGGTTTTTCAACACTAACACAAGTGCGAAAAGTGGTTTTTTCCACACTAATACAAGTGCAAAAGTGGTTTCCTGCACCAACACAAGTGTGAAAAGTGGTTTTTCAACACTAACACAAGTGCAAAAAGTGGTTTTTCAACACTAACACAAGTGCGAAAAGTGGTTTTTCAACACTAACACAAGTGCGAAAAGTGGTTTTTCCACACTAATACAAGTGCAAAAGTGGTTTCCTGCACCAAGACAAGTGCGAAAAGTGGTTTTTCAACACTAACACAAGTGCGAAAAGTGGTTTTTCAACACTATCACAAGTGCAAAAAGTGTTATTTCCACAATAATACAAGTGCAAAAGTGGTTTTTCAACACTATCACAAGTGCAAAAAGTGTTTTTTCCACACTAATACAAGTGCAAAAGTGGTTTTTCAACACCAACACAAGTGTGAAAAGTGGTTTTTCAACACTAACACAAGTGCGAAAAGTGGTTTTTCAACACCAACACAAGTGCGAAAAGTGGTTTTTCAACACTAACACAAGTGCAAAAAGTGGTTTTTCAACACTATCACAAGTGCAAAAAGTGTTTTTTCCACACTAATACAAGTGCAAAAGTGGTTTCCTGCACCAACACAAGTGCGAAAAGTGGTTTTTCAACACTAACACAAGTGCGAAAAGTGGTTTTTCAACATTAACACAAGTGCGAAAAGTGGTTTTTCAACACTAACACAAGTGCGAAAAGTGGTTTTTCCACACTAATACAAGTGCAAAAGTGGTTTCCTGCACCAACACAAGTGCGATAAGTGGTTTTTCAACACTAACACAAGTGCGAAAAGTGGTTTTTCAACACTAACACAAGTGCAAAAAGTGTTTTTTCCACACTAATACAAGTGCAAAAGTGGTTTCCTGCACCAACACAAGTGCGAAAAGTGGTTTTTCAACACTAACACAAGTGCGAAAAGTGGTTTTTCAACACTAACACAAGTGCGAAAAGTGGTTTTTCCACACTAATACAAGTGCAAAAGTGGTTTCCTGCACCAACACAAGTGCGAAAAGTGGTTTTTCAACACTAACACAAGTGCGAAAAGTGGTTTTTCAACACTAACACAAGTGCGAAAAGTAGTTTTTCCACACTAATACAAGTGCAAAAGTGGTTTCCTGCACCAAGACAAGTGCGAAAAGTGGTTTTTCAACACTAACACAAGTGCGAAAAGTGGTTTTTCAACACTATCACAAGTGCAAAAAGTGTTTTTTCCACACTAATACAAGTGCAAAAGTGGTTTTTCAACACTATCACAAGTGCAAAAAGTGTTTTTTCCACAATAATACAAGTGCAAAAGTGGTTTTTCAACACCAACACAAGTGTGAAAAGTGTTTTTTCAACACTGACACAAGTGCGAAAAGTGGTTTTTCAACACCAACACAAGTGCGAAAAGTGGTTTTTCAACACTAACACAAGTGCAGAAAGTGGTTTTTCAACACTAACACAAGTGCGAAAAGTGGTTTTTCAACATTAACACAAGTGCGAAAAGTGGTTTTTCAACACTAACACAAGTGCGAAAAGTGGTTTTTCAACGCTAACACAAGTGCGAAAAGTGGTTTTTCAACACTAACACAAGTGCGAAAAGTGGTTTTTCAACACTAACACAATTGCGAAAAGTGGTTTTTCAACACTAACACAAGTACGAAAAGTGGTTTTTCCACACTAATACAAGTGCAAAAGTGGTTTCCTGCACCAACACAAGTGCGAAAAGTGGTTTTTCAACACTAACACAAGTGCAAAAAGTGGTTTTTCAACACTATCACAAGTGCAAAAAGTGTTTTTTCCACACTAATACAAGTGCAAAAGTGGTTTCCTGCACCAACACAAGTGCGAAATGTGGTTTTTCAACACTAACACAGGTGCGAAAAGTGGTTTTTCAACACTAACACAAGTGCGAAAAGTGGTTTTTCAACACTAACAGAAGTGGGAAAAGTGGTTTTTCAACACTAACACAAGTGCGAAAAGTGGTTTTTCAACACTAACACAGGTGCGAAAAGTGGTTTTTCAATACTATCACAAGTGCAAAAAGTGTTTTTTCCACACTAATACAAGTGCAAAAGTGGTTTCCTGCACCAACACAAGTGCGAAAAGTGGTTTTTCAACACTAACACAAGTGCGAAAAGTGGTATTTCAACACTAACACAAGTGCGAAAAGTGTTTTTTCCACACTAATACAAGTGCAAAAGTGGTTTCCTGCACCAACACAAGTGCGAAAAGTGGTTTTTCAACACTAACACAAGTGCGAAAAGTGGTTTTTCAACACTAACACAAGTGCGAAAAGTGGTTTTTCAACACTAACACAAGTGCGAAAAGTGGTTTTTCCACACTAATACAAGTGCAAAAGTGGTTTCCTGCACCAACACAAGTGCTAAAAGTGGTTTTTCAACACTAACACAAGTGCGAAAAGTGGTTTTTCAACACTAACACAAGTGCGAAAAGTGTTTTTTCCACACTAATACAAGTGCAAAAGTGGTTTCCTACACCAACACAAGTGCGAAAAGTGGTTTTTCAACACTAACACAAGAGCGAAAAGTGGTTTTTCAACACTAACACAAGTGCGAAAAGTGTTTTTTCCACACTAATACAAGTGCAAAAGTGGTTTCCTGCACCAACACAAGTGCGAAAAGTGGTTTTTCATCACTAACACAAGTGCGAAAAGTGGTTTTTCAACACTAACACAAGTGCGAAAAGTGGTTTTTCAACACTATCTCAAGTGCAAAAAGTGTTTTTTCGACACTAATACAAGTGCAAAAGTGGTTTCCTGCACCAACACAAGTGTGAAAAGTGGTTTTTCAACACTAACACAAGTGCGCAAAGTGGTTTTTCAACACTAACACAAGTGCGAAAAGTGGTTTTTCCACACTAATACAAGTGCAAAAGTGGTTTCCTGCACCAACACAAGTGCGAAAAGTGGTTTTTCAACACTAACACAAGTGCGAAAAGTGGTTTTTCAACACTATCACAAGTGCAAAAAGTGTTTTTTCCACACTAATACAAGTGCAAAAGTGGTTTCCTGCACCAACACAAGTGCGAAAAGTGGTTTTTCAACACTAACACAAGTGCGAAAAGTGGTTTTTCAACACTAACACAAGTGCGAAAAGTGGTTTTTCAACATTAACACAAGTGCGAAAAGTGGTTTTTCAACACTAACACAAGTGCGAAAAGTGGTTTTTCAACGCTAACACAAGTGCGAAAAGTGGTTTTTCAACACTAACACAAGTGCGAAAAGTGGTTTTTCAACACTAACACAATTGCGAAAAGTGGTTTTTCAACACTAACACAAGTACGAAAAGTGGTTTTTCCACACTAATACAAGTGCAAAAGTGGTTTCCTACACCAACACAAGTGCGAAAAGTGATTTTTCAACACTAACACAAGAGCGAAAAGTGGTTTTTCAACACTAACACAAGTACGAAAAGTGGTTTTTCAACACTATCACAAGTGCAAAAAGTGTTTTTTCCACAATAATACAAGTGCAAAAGTGGTTTCCTGCACCAACACAAGTGCGAAAAGTGGTTTTTCAACACTAACAGAAGTGCAAAAAGTGGTTTTTCAACACTAACACAAGTGCTAAAAATGGTTTTTCAACACTAACACAAGTGCGAAAAGTGGTTTTTCCACACTAATACAAGTGCAAAAGTGGTTTCCTGCACCAACACAAGTGCGAAAAGTGGTTTTTCAACACTAACACAAGTGCGAAAAGTGGTTTTTCAACACTATCACAAGTGCAAAAAGTGTTTTTTCCACACTAATTCAAGTGCAAAAGTGGTTTCCTGCACCAGCACAAGTGCGAAAAGTGGTTTTTCATCACTAACACAAGTGCGAAAAGTGGTATTTCAACACTAACACAAGTGCGAAAAGTATTTTTTCCACACTAATACAAGTGCAAAAGTGGTTTCCTGCACCAACACAAGTGCGAAAAGTGGTTTTTCAACACTAACACAAGTGCGAAAAGTGGTTTTTCAACACTAACACAAGTGCGAAAAGTGGTTTTTCAACACTAACACAAGTGCGAAAAGTGGTTTTTCCACACTAATACAAGTGCAAAAGTGGTTTCCTGCACCAACACAAGTGCAAAAAGTGGTTTTTCAACACTAACACAAGTGCGAAAAGTGGTTTTTCAACACTAACACAAGTGCGAAAAGTGGTTTTTCAACACTAACACAAGAGCGAAAAGTGGTTTTTCAACACTAACACAAGTGCGAAAAGTGGTTTCCTACACCAACACAAGTGCGAAAAGTGGTTTTTCAACACTAACACAAGAGCGAAAAGTGGTTTTTCAACACTAACACAAGTGCGAAAAGTGTTTTTTCCATACTAATACAAGTGCAAAAGTGGTTTCCTGCACCAACACAAGTGCAAAAAGTGGTTTTTCATCACTAACACAAGTGCGAAAAGTGGTTTTTCAACACTAACACAAGTGCGAAAAGTGGTTTTTCAACACTATCACAAGTGCAATAAGTGTTTTTTCGACACTAATACAAGTGCAAAAGTGGTTTTTCGACACTAATACAAGTGCAAAAGTGGTTTCCTGCACCAACACAAGTGTGAAAAGTGGTTTTTCAACACTAACACAAGTGCGCAAAGTGGTTTTTCAACACTAACACAAGTGCGAAAAGTGGTTTTTCCACACTAATACAAGTGCAAAAGTGGTTTCCTGCACCAACACAAGTGCGAAAAGTGGTTTTTCAACACTAACACAAGTGCGAAAAGTGGTTTTTCAACACTAACACAAGTGCGAAAAGTGGTTTTTCAACACTAACACAAGTGCGAAAAGTGGTTTTTCCACACTAATACAAGTGCAAAAGTGGTTTCCTGCACCAACACAAGTGCTAAAAGTGGTTTTTCAACACTAACACAAGTGCGAAAAGTGGTTTTTCAACACTAACACAAGTGCGAAAAGTGTTTTTTCCACACTAATACAAGTGCAAAAGTGGTTTCCTACACCAACACAAGTGCGAAAAGTGGTTTTTCAACACTAACACAAGAGCGAAAAGTGGTTTTTCAACACTAACACAAGTGCGAAAAGTGTTTTTTCCACACTAATACAAGTGCAAAAGTGGTTTCCTGCACCAACACAAGTGCGAAAAGTGGTTTTTCATCACTAACACAAGTGCGAAAAGTGGTTTTTCAACACTAACACAAGTGCGAAAAGTGGTTTTTCAACACTATCTCAAGTGCAAAAAGTGTTTTTTCGACACTAATACAAGTGCAAAAGTGGTTTCCTGCACCAACACAAGTGTGAAAAGTGGTTTTTCAACACTAACACAAGTGCGCAAAGTGGTTTTTCAACACTAACACAAGTGCGAAAAGTGGTTTTTCCACACTAATACAAGTGCAAAAGTGGTTTCCTGCACCAACACAAGTGCGAAAAGTGGTTTTTCAACACTAACACAAGTGCGAAAAGTGGTTTTTCAACACTATCACAAGTGCAAAAAGTGTTTTTTCCACACTAATACAAGTGCAAAAGTGGTTTCCTGCACCAACACAAGTGCGAAAAGTGGTTTTTCAACACTAACACAAGTGCGAAAAGTGGTTTTTCAACACTAACACAAGTGCGAAAAGTGGTTTTTCAACATTAACACAAGTGCGAAAAGTGGTTTTTCAACACTAACACAAGTGCGAAAAGTGGTTTTTCAACGCTAACACAAGTGCGAAAAGTGGTTTTTCAACACTAACACAAGTGCGAAAAGTGGTTTTTCAACACTAACACAATTGCGAAAAGTGGTTTTTCAACACTAACACAAGTACGAAAAGTGGTTTTTCCACACTAATACAAGTGCAAAAGTGGTTTCCTACACCAACACAAGTGCGAAAAGTGATTTTTCAACACTAACACAAGAGCGAAAAGTGGTTTTTCAACACTAACACAAGTACGAAAAGTGGTTTTTCAACACTATCACAAGTGCAAAAAGTGTTTTTTCCACAATAATACAAGTGCAAAAGTGGTTTCCTGCACCAACACAAGTGCGAAAAGTGGTTTTTCAACACTAACAGAAGTGCAAAAAGTGGTTTTTCAACACGAACACAAGTGCGAAAAATGGTTTTTCAACACTAACACAAGTGCGAAAAGTGGTTTTTCCACACTAATACAAGTGCAAAAGTGGTTTCCTGCACCAACACAAGTGCGAAAAGTGGTTTTTCAACACTAACACAAGTGCGAAAAGTGGTTTTTCAACACTATCACAAGTGCAAAAAGTGTTTTTTCCACACTAATTCAAGTGCAAAAGTGGTTTCCTGCACCAGCACAAGTGCGAAAAGTGGTTTTTCATCACTAACACAAGTGCGAAAAGTGGTATTTCAACACTAACACAAGTGCGAAAAGTATTTTTTCCACACTAATACAAGTGCAAAAGTGGTTTCCTGCACCAACACAAGTGCGAAAAGTGGTTTTTCAACACTAACACAAGTGCGAAAAGTGGTTTTTCAACACTAACACAAGTGCGAAAAGTGGTTTTTCAACACTAACACAAGTGCGAAAAGTGGTTTTTCCACACTAATACAAGTGCAAAAGTGGTTTCCTGCACCAACACAAGTGCAAAAAGTGGTTTTTCAACACTAACACAAGTGCGAAAAGTGGTTTTTCAACACTAACACAAGTGCGAAAAGTGGTTTTTCAACACTAACACAAGAGCGAAAAGTGGTTTTTCAACACTAACACAAGTGCGAAAAGTGGTTTCCTACACCAACACAAGTGCGAAAAGTGGTTTTTCAACACTAACACAAGAGCGAAAAGTGGTTTTTCAACACTAACACAAGTGCGAAAAGTGTTTTTTCCATACTAATACAAGTGCAAAAGTGGTTTCCTGCACCAACACAAGTGCAAAAAGTGGTTTTTCATCACTAACACAAGTGCGAAAAGTGGTTTTTCAACACTAACACAAGTGCGAAAAGTGGTTTTTCAACACTATCACAAGTGCAATAAGTGTTTTTTCGACACTAATACAAGTGCAAAAGTGGTTTTTCGACACTAATACAAGTGCAAAAGTGGTTTCCTGCACCAACACAAGTGTGAAAAGTGGTTTTTCAACACTAACACAAGTGCGCAAAGTGGTTTTTCAACACTAACACAAGTGCGAAAAGTGGTTTTTCCACACTAATACAAGTGCAAAAGTGGTTTCCTGCACCAACACAAGTGCGAAAAGTGGTTTTTCAACACTAACACAAGTGCGAAAAGTGGTTTTTCAAAACTATCACAAGTGCAAAAAGTGTTTTTTCCACACTAATACAAGTGCAAAAGTGGTTTCCTGCACCAACACAAGTGCGAAAAGTGGTTTTTCAACACTAACACAAGTGCGAAAAGTGGTTTTTCAACACTAACACAAGTGCGAAAAGTGGTTTTTCAACATTAACACAAGTGCGAAAAGTGGTTTTTCAACACTAACACAAGTGCGAAAAGTGGTTTTTCAACGCTAACACAAGTGCGAAAAGTGGTTTTTCAACACTAACACAAGTGCGAAAAGTGGTTTTTCAACACTAACACAATTGCGAAAAGTGGTTTTTCAACACTAACACAAGTACGAAAAGTGGTTTTTCCACACTAATACAAGTGCAAAAGTGGTTTCCTGCACCAACACAAGTGCGAAAAGTGGTTTTTCAACACTAACACAAGTGCAAAAAGTGGTTTTTCAACACTATCACAAGTGCAAAAAGTGTTTTTTCCACACTAATACAAGTGCAAAAGTGGTTTCCTGCACCAACACAAGTGCGAAATGTGGTTTTTCAACACTAACACAGGTGCGAAAAGTGGTTTTTCAACACTAACACAAGTGCGAAAAGTGGTTTTTCAACACTAACACAAGTGGGAAAAGTGGTTTTTCAACACTAACACAAGTGCGAAAAGTGGTTTTTCAACACTAACACAGGTGCGAAAAGTGGTTTTTCAATACTATCACAAGTGCAAAAAGTGTTTTTTCCACACTAATGCAAGTGCAAAAGTGGTTTCCTGCACCAACACAAGTGCGAAAAGTGTTTTTTCAACACTAACACAAGTGCGAAAAGTGGTATTTCAACACTAACACAAGTGCGAAAAGTGTTTTTTCCACACTAATACAAGTGCAAAAGTGGTTTCCTGCACCAACACAAGTGCGAAAAGTGGTTTTTCATCACTAAAACAAGTGCGAAAAGTGGTTTTTCAACACTAACACAAGTGCGAAAAGTGGTTTTTCAACACTATCACAAGTGCAAAAAGTGTTTTTTAGACACTAATACAAGTGCAAAAGTGGTTTCCTGCACCAACACAAGTGTGAAAAGTGGTTTTTCAACACTAACACAAGAGCGCAAAGTGGTTTTTCAACACTAACACAAGTGCGAAAAGTGGTTTTTCCACACTAATACAAGTGCAAAAGTGGTTTCCTGCACCAACACAAGTGCGAAAAGTGGTTTTTCAACACTAACACAAGTGCGAAAAGTGGTTTTTCAACACTATCACAAGTGCAAAAAGTGTTTTTTCCACACTAATACAAGTGCAAAAGTGGTTTCCTGCACCAACACAAGTGCGAAAAGTGGTTTTTCAACACTAACACAAGTGCGAAAAGTGGTTTTTCAACACTAACACAAGTGCGAAAAGTGGTTTTTCAACATTAACACAAGTGCGAAAAGTGGTTTTTCAACACTAACACAAGTGCGAAAAGTGGTTTTTCAACGCTAACACAAGTGCGAAAAGTGGTTTTTCAACACTAACACAAGTGCGAAAAGTGGTTTTTCAACACTAACACAATTGCGAAAAGTGGTTTTTCAACACTAACACAAGTACGAAATGTGGTTTTGCCACACTAATACAAGTGCAAAAGTGGTTTCCTGCACCAACACGAGTGCGAAATGTGGTTTTTCAACACTAACACAAGTGCGAAAAGTGGTTTTTCAACACTATCACAAGTGCAAAAAGTGTTTTTTCCACACTAATACAAGTGCAAAAGTGGTTTCCTGCACCAACACAAGTGCGAAAAGTGGTTTTTCAACACTAACACAAGTGCGAAAAGTGGTTTTTCAACACTAACACAAGTGCGAAAAGTGGTTTTTCAACGCTAACACAAGTGCGAAAAGTGGTTTTTCAACACTAACACAAGTGCGAAAAGTGGTTTTTCAACACTAACACAATTGCGAAAAGTGGTTTTTCAACACTAACACAAGTACGAAAAGTGGTTTTGCCACACTAATACAAGTGCAAAAGTGGTTTCCTGCACCAACACGAGTGCGAAATGTGGTTTTTCAACACTAACACTAGTGCGAAAAGTGGTTTTTCAACACTATCACAAGTGCAAAAAGTGTTTTTTCCACACTAATACAAGTGCAAAAGTGGTTTCCTGCACCAACACAAGTGCGAAAAGTGGTTTTTCAACACTAACACAAGTGCGAAAAGTGGTTTTTCAACACTAACACAAGTGCGAAAAGTGTTTTTTCCACACTAATACAAGTGCAAAAGTGGTTTCCTGCACCAACACAAGTGCGAAAAGTGGTTTTTCAACACTAACACAAGTGCGAAAAGTGGTTTTTCAACACTAACACAAGTGCGAAAAGTGGTTTTTCAACACTAACACAAGTGCGAAAAGTGGTTTTTCAACACTAACACAAGTGCGAAAAGTGGTTTTTCAACACTATCACAAGTGCAATAAGTGTTTTTTCGACACTAATACAAGTGCAAAAGTGGTTTTTCGACACTAATACAAGTGCAAAAGTGGTTTCCTGCACCAACACAAGTGTGAAAAGTGGTTTTTCAACACTAACACAAGTGCGCAAAGTGGTTTTTCAACACTAACACAAGTGCGAAAAGTGGTTTTTCCACACTAATACAAGTGCAAAAGTGGTTTCCTGCACCAACACAAGTGCGAAAAGTGGTTTTTCAACACTAACACAAGTGCGAAAAGTGGTTTTTCAAAACTATCACAAGTGCAAAAAGTGTTTTTTCCACACTAATACAAGTGCAAAAGTGGTTTCCTGCACCAACACAAGTGCGAAAAGTGGTTTTTCAACACTAACACAAGTGCGAAAAGTGGTTTTTCAACACTAACACAAGTGCGAAAAGTGGTTTTTCAACATTAACACAAGTGCGAAAAGTGGTTTTTCAACACTAACACAAGTGCGAAAAGTGGTTTTTCAACGCTAACACAAGTGCGAAAAGTGGTTTTTCAACACTAACACAAGTGCGAAAAGTGGTTTTTCAACACTAACACAATTGCGAAAAGTGGTTTTTCAACACTAACACAAGTACGAAAAGTGGTTTTTCCACACTAATACAAGTGCAAAAGTGGTTTCCTGCACCAACACAAGTGCGAAAAGTGGTTTTTCAACACTAACACAAGTGCAAAAAGTGGTTTTTCAACACTATCACAAGTGCAAAAAGTGTTTTTTCCACACTAATACAAGTGCAAAAGTGGTTTCCTGCACCAACACAAGTGCGAAATGTGGTTTTTCAACACTAACACAGGTGCGAAAAGTGGTTTTTCAACACTAACACAAGTGCGAAAAGTGGTTTTTCAACACTAACACAAGTGGGAAAAGTGGTTTTTCAACACTAACACAAGTGCGAAAAGTGGTTTTTCAACACTAACACAGGTGCGAAAAGTGGTTTTTCAATACTATCACAAGTGCAAAAAGTGTTTTTTCCACACTAATGCAAGTGCAAAAGTGGTTTCCTGCACCAACACAAGTGCGAAAAGTGTTTTTTCAACACTAACACAAGTGCGAAAAGTGGTATTTCAACACTAACACAAGTGCGAAAAGTGTTTTTTCCACACTAATACAAGTGCAAAAGTGGTTTCCTGCACCAACACAAGTGCGAAAAGTGGTTTTTCATCACTAAAACAAGTGCGAAAAGTGGTTTTTCAACACTAACACAAGTGCGAAAAGTGGTTTTTCAACACTATCACAAGTGCAAAAAGTGTTTTTTAGACACTAATACAAGTGCAAAAGTGGTTTCCTGCACCAACACAAGTGTGAAAAGTGGTTTTTCAACACTAACACAAGAGCGCAAAGTGGTTTTTCAACACTAACACAAGTGCGAAAAGTGGTTTTTCCACACTAATACAAGTGCAAAAGTGGTTTCCTGCACCAACACAAGTGCGAAAAGTGGTTTTTCAACACTAACACAAGTGCGAAAAGTGGTTTTTCAACACTATCACAAGTGCAAAAAGTGTTTTTTCCACACTAATACAAGTGCAAAAGTGGTTTCCTGCACCAACACAAGTGCGAAAAGTGGTTTTTCAACACTAACACAAGTGCGAAAAGTGGTTTTTCAACACTAACACAAGTGCGAAAAGTGGTTTTTCAACATTAACACAAGTGCGAAAAGTGGTTTTTCAACACTAACACAAGTGCGAAAAGTGGTTTTTCAACGCTAACACAAGTGCGAAAAGTGGTTTTTCAACACTAACACAAGTGCGAAAAGTGGTTTTTCAACACTAACACAATTGCGAAAAGTGGTTTTTCAACACTAACACAAGTACGAAATGTGGTTTTGCCACACTAATACAAGTGCAAAAGTGGTTTCCTGCACCAACACGAGTGCGAAATGTGGTTTTTCAACACTAACACAAGTGCGAAAAGTGGTTTTTCAACACTATCACAAGTGCAAAAAGTGTTTTTTCCACACTAATACAAGTGCAAAAGTGGTTTCCTGCACCAACACAAGTGCGAAAAGTGGTTTTTCAACACTAACACAAGTGCGAAAAGTGGTTTTTCAACACTAACACAAGTGCGAAAAGTGGTTTTTCAACGCTAACACAAGTGCGAAAAGTGGTTTTTCAACACTAACACAAGTGCGAAAAGTGGTTTTTCAACACTAACACAATTGCGAAAAGTGGTTTTTCAACACTAACACAAGTACGAAAAGTGGTTTTGCCACACTAATACAAGTGCAAAAGTGGTTTCCTGCACCAACACGAGTGCGAAATGTGGTTTTTCAACACTAACACTAGTGCGAAAAGTGGTTTTTCAACACTATCACAAGTGCAAAAAGTGTTTTTTCCACACTAATACAAGTGCAAAAGTGGTTTCCTGCACCAACACAAGTGCGAAAAGTGGTTTTTCAACACTAACACAAGTGCGAAAAGTGGTTTTTCAACACTAACACAAGTGCGAAAAGTGTTTTTTCCACACTAATACAAGTGCAAAAGTGGTTTCCTGCACCAACACAAGTGCGAAAAGTGGTTTTTCAACACTAACACAAGTGCGAAAAGTGGTTTTTCAACACTAACACAAGTGCGAAAAGTGGTTTTTCAACACTAACACAAGTGCGAAAAGTGGTTTTTCAACACTATCACAAGTGCAATAAGTGTTTTTTCGACACTAATACAAGTGCAAAAGTGGTTTTTCGACACTAATACAAGTGCAAAAGTGGTTTCCTACACCAACACAAGTGTGAAAAGTGGTTTTTCAACACTAACACAAGAGCGAAAAGTGGTTTTTCAACACTAACACAAGTGCGAAAAGTGTTTTTTCCATACTAATACAAGTGCAAAAGTGGTTTCCTGCACCAACACAAGTGCAAAAAGTGGTTTTTCATCACTAACACAAGTGCGAAAAGTGGTTTTTCAACACTAACACAAGTGCGAAAAGTGGTTTTTCAACACTATCACAAGTGCAATAAGTGTTTTTTCGACACTAATACAAGTGCAAAAGTGGTTTTTCGACACTAATACAAGTGCAAAAGTGGTTTCCTGCACCAACACAAGTGTGAAAAGTGGTTTTTCAACACTAACACAAGTGCGCAAAGTGGTTTTTCAACACTAACACAAGTGCGAAAAGTGGTTTTTCCACACTAATACAAGTGCAAAAGTGGTTTCCTGCACCAACACAAGTGCGAAAAGTGGTTTTTCAACACTAACACAAGTGCGAAAAGTGGTTTTTCAAAACTATCACAAGTGCAAAAAGTGTTTTTTCCACACTAATACAAGTGCAAAAGTGGTTTCCTGCACCAACACAAGTGCGAAAAGTGGTTTTTCAACACTAACACAAGTGCGAAAAGTGGTTTTTCAACACTAACACAAGTGCGAAAAGTGGTTTTTCAACATTAACACAAGTGCGAAAAGTGGTTTTTCAACACTAACACAAGTGCGAAAAGTGGTTTTTCAACGCTAACACAAGTGCGAAAAGTGGTTTTTCAACACTAACACAAGTGCGAAAAGTGGTTTTTCAACACTAACACAA
The DNA here is from genome assembly GCF_964187855.1 of Myxine glutinosa. Classification (NCBI taxonomy): domain Eukaryota; kingdom Metazoa; phylum Chordata; class Myxini; order Myxiniformes; family Myxinidae; genus Myxine; species Myxine glutinosa. The sequence goes on along the minus strand of NW_027618572.1, from coordinate 4,240 downwards.
TTGCGAAAAGTGGTTTTTCAACACTAACACAAGTACGAAAAGTGGTTTTTCCACACTAATACAAGTGCAAAAGTGGTTTCCTGCACCAACACAAGTGCGAAAAGTGGTTTTTCAACACTAACACAAGTGCAAAAAGTGGTTTTTCAACACTATCACAAGTGCAAAAAGTGTTTTTTCCACACTAATACAAGTGCAAAAGTGGTTTCCTGCACCAACACAAGTGCGAAATGTGGTTTTTCAACACTAACACAGGTGCGAAAAGTGGTTTTTCAACACTAACACAAGTGCGAAAAGTGGTTTTTCAACACTAACACAAGTGGGAAAAGTGGTTTTTCAACACTAACACAAGTGCGAAAAGTGGTTTTTCAACACTAACACAGGTGCGAAAAGTGGTTTTTCAATACTATCACAAGTGCAAAAAGTGTTTTTTCCACACTAATGCAAGTGCAAAAGTGGTTTCCTGCACCAACACAAGTGCGAAAAGTGTTTTTTCAACACTAACACAAGTGCGAAAAGTGGTATTTCAACACTAACACAAGTGCGAAAAGTGTTTTTTCCACACTAATACAAGTGCAAAAGTGGTTTCCTGCACCAACACAAGTGCAAAAAGTGGTTTTTCATCACTAAAACAAGTGCGAAAAGTGGTTTTTCAACACTAACACAAGTGCGAAAAGTGGTTTTTCAACACTATCACAAGTGCAAAAAGTGTTTTTTAGACACTAATACAAGTGCAAAAGTGGTTTCCTGCACCAACACAAGTGTGAAAAGTGGTTTTTCAACACTAACACAAGAGCGCAAAGTGGTTTTTCAACACTAACACAAGTGCGAAAAGTGGTTTTTCCACACTAATACAAGTGCAAAAGTGGTTTCCTGCACCAACACAAGTGCGAAAAGTGGTTTTTCAACACTAACACAAGTGCGAAAAGTGGTTTTTCAACACTATCACAAGTGCAAAAAGTGTTTTTTCCACACTAATACAAGTGCAAAAGTGGTTTCCTGCACCAACACAAGTGCGAAAAGTGGTTTTTCAACACTAACACAAGTGCGAAAAGTGGTTTTTCAACACTAACACAAGTGCGAAAAGTGGTTTTTCAACATTAACACAAGTGCGAAAAGTGGTTTTTCAACACTAACACAAGTGCGAAAAGTGGTTTTTCAACGCTAACACAAGTGCGAAAAGTGGTTTTTCAACACTAACACAAGTGCGAAAAGTGGTTTTTCAACACTAACACAATTGCGAAAAGTGGTTTTTCAACACTAACACAAGTACGAAATGTGGTTTTGCCACACTAATACAAGTGCAAAAGTGGTTTCCTGCACCAACACGAGTGCGAAATGTGGTTTTTCAACACTAACACAAGTGCGAAAAGTGGTTTTTCAACACTATCACAAGTGCAAAAAGTGTTTTTTCCACACTAATACAAGTGCAAAAGTGGTTTCCTGCACCAACACAAGTGCGAAAAGTGGTTTTTCAACACTAACACAAGTGCGAAAAGTGGTTTTTCAACACTAACACAAGTGCGAAAAGTGGTTTTTCAACGCTAACACAAGTGCGAAAAGTGGTTTTTCAACACTAACACAAGTGCGAAAAGTGGTTTTTCAACACTAACACAATTGCGAAAAGTGGTTTTTCAACACTAACACAAGTACGAAAAGTGGTTTTGCCACACTAATACAAGTGCAAAAGTGGTTTCCTGCACCAACACGAGTGCGAAATCTGGTTTTTCAACACTAACACAAGTGCGAAAAGTGGTTTTTCAACACTAACACAAGTGCGAAAAGTGGTTTTTCAACATTAACACAAGTGCGAAAAGTGGTTTTTCAACACTAACACAAGTGCGAAAAGTGGTTTTTCAACGCTAACACAAGTGCGAAAAGTGGTTTTTCAACACTAACACAAGTGCGAAAAGTGGTTTTTCAACACTAACACAATTGCGAAAAGTGGTTTTTCAACACTAACACAAGTACGAAATGTGGTTTTGCCACACTAATACAAGTGCAAAAGTGGTTTCCTGCACCAACACGAGTGCGAAATGTGGTTTTTCAACACTAACACAAGTGCGAAAAGTGGTTTTTCAACACTATCACAAGTGCAAAAAGTGTTTTTTCCACACTAATACAAGTGCAAAAGTGGTTTCCTGCACCAACACAAGTGCGAAAAGTGGTTTTTCAACACTAACACAAGTGCGAAAAGTGGTTTTTCAACACTAACACAAGTGCGAAAAGTGGTTTTTCAACGCTAACACAAGTGCGAAAAGTGGTTTTTCAACACTAACACAAGTGCGAAAAGTGGTTTTTCAACACTAACACAATTGCGAAAAGTGGTTTTTCAACACTAACACAAGTACGAAAAGTGGTTTTGCCACACTAATACAAGTGCAAAAGTGGTTTCCTGCACCAACACGAGTGCGAAATGTGGTTTTTCAACACTAACACTAGTGCGAAAAGTGGTTTTTCAACACTATCACAAGTGCAAAAAGTGTTTTTTCCACACTAATACAAGTGCAAAAGTGGTTTCCTGCACCAACACAAGTGCGAAAAGTGGTTTTTCAACACTAACACAGGTGCGAAAAGTGGTTTTTCAACACTAACACAAGTGCGAAAAGTGTTTTTTCCACACTAATACAAGTGCAAAAGTGGTTTCCTGCACCAACACAAGTGCGAAAAGTGGTTTTTCAACACTAACACAAGTGCGAAAAGTGGTTTTTCAACACTAACACAAGTGCGAAAAGTGGTTTTTCAACACTAACACAAGTGCGAAAAGTGGTTTTTCAACACTATCACAAGTGCAATAAGTGTTTTTTCGACACTAATACAAGTGCAAAAGTGGTTTTTCGACACTAATACAAGTGCAAAAGTGGTTTCCTGCACCAACACAAGTGTGAAAAGTGGTTTTTCAACACTAACACAAGTGCGCAAAGTGGTTTTTCAACACTAACACAAGTGCGAAAAGTGGTTTTTCCACACTAATACAAGTGCAAAAGTGGTTTCCTGCACCAACACAAGTGCGAAAAGTGGTTTTTCAACACTAACACAAGTGCGAAAAGTGGTTTTTCAACACTAACACAAGTGCGAAAAGTGGTTTTTCAACACTAACACAAGTGCGAAAAGTGGTTTTTCAACACTATCACAAGTGCAATAAGTGTTTTTTCGACACTAATACAAGTGCAAAAGTGGTTTTTCGACACTAATACAAGTGCAAAAGTGGTTTCCTGCACCAACACAAGTGTGAAAAGTGGTTTTTCAACACTAACACAAGTGCGCAAAGTGGTTTTTCAACACTAACACAAGTGCGAAAAGTGGTTTTTCCACACTAATACAAGTGCAAAAGTGGTTTCCTGCACCAACACAAGTGCGAAAAGTGGTTTTTCAACACTAACACAAGTGCGAAAAGTGGTTTTTCAAAACTATCACAAGTGCAAAAAGTGTTTTTTCCACACTAATACAAGTGCAAAAGTGGTTTCCTGCACCAACACAAGTGCGAAAAGTGGTTTTTCAACACTAACACAAGTGCGAAAAGTGGTTTTTCAACACTAACACAAGTGCGAAAAGTGGTTTTTCAACATTAACACAAGTGCGAAAAGTGGTTTTTCAACACTAACACAAGTGCGAAAAGTGGTTTTTCAACGCTAACACAAGTGCGAAAAGTGGTTTTTCAACACTAACACAAGTGCGAAAAGTGGTTTTTCAACACTAACACAATTGCGAAAAGTGGTTTTTCAACACTAACACAAGTACGAAAAGTGGTTTTTCCACACTAATACAAGTGCAAAAGTGGTTTCCTGCACCAACACAAGTGCGAAAAGTGGTTTTTCAACACTAACACAAGTGCAAAAAGTGGTTTTTCAACACTATCACAAGTGCAAAAAGTGTTTTTTCCACACTAATACAAGTGCAAAAGTGGTTTCCTGCACCAACACAAGTGCGAAATGTGGTTTTTCAACACTAACACAGGTGCGAAAAGTGGTTTTTCAACACTAACACAAGTGCGAAAAGTGGTTTTTCAACACTAACACAAGTGGGAAAAGTGGTTTTTCAACACTAACACAAGTGCGAAAAGTGGTTTTTCAACACTAACACAGGTGCGAAAAGTGGTTTTTCAATACTATCACAAGTGCAAAAAGTGTTTTTTCCACACTAATGCAAGTGCAAAAGTGGTTTCCTGCACCAACACAAGTGCGAAAAGTGGTTTTTCAACACTAACACAAGTGCGAAAAGTGGTATTTCAACACTAACACAA
>NW_027618571.1:0-68330 GCF_964187855.1 Myxine glutinosa | reverse complement strand
CGAAAAGTGGGTTTTCAACACTAACACAAGTGCGAAAAGTGGTTTCCTTCACCAACACCAGTGCGAAAAGTGGTTTTTCAACACTAACACAGTGCGAAAAGTGGTTTCCTTCACTAACAGATGTGCGAAAAGTGGGTTTTCAACACTAACACAAGTGCGAAAGTGGTTTTTTCAACACTAACACAAGTGCGAAAAGTGGTTTTTCAACACTAACACAAGTGCAAAAAGTGTTTTTTCCACAGTAATACAAGTGCAAAAGTGGTTTACTGCACCAACACAAGTGTGAAAAGTGGTTTCCTTCACTAACACATGTGCGAAAAGTGGGTTTTCAACACTATCACAAGTGCGAAAAGTGGTTTTTCAACACTAACACAAGTGCAAAAAGTCTTTTTTCAACACTATCACAAGTGCAAAAAGTGTTTTTTCCACACTAATACAAGAGCAAAAGTGGTTTCCTGCACCAACACAAGTGCGAAAAGTGGTTTTTCAACACTAACACAAGTGCGAAAAGTGGTTTTTCAACACTATCACAAGTGCAAAAAGTGTTTTTTCCACACTAATACAAGTGCAAAAGTGGTTTCCTGCACCAACACAAGTGCGAAAAGTGGTTTTTCAACACTATCACAAGGGCAAAAAGTGTTTTTTCCACACTAATACAAGTGCAAAAGTGGTTTCCTGCACCAACACAAGTGCGAAAAGTGGTTTTTCAACACTAACACAAGTGCGAAAAGTGGTTTTTTTACACTAACACAAGTGCAAAAGTGGTTTTGCAACACTAACACAAGTGCAAAAAGTGTTTTTACAACACTATCACAAGTGCAAAAAGTGTTTTTTCCACACTAATACAAGTGCAAAAGTGGTTTCCTGCACCAACACAAGTGCGAAAAGTGGTTTTTCAACACTAACACAAGTGCGAAAAGTGGTTTTTCAACACTATCACAAGTGCAAAAAGTGTTTTTTCCACACTAATACAAGTGCAAAAGTGGTTTCCTGCACCAACACAAGTGCGAAAAGTGGTTTTTCAACACTATCACAAGTACAAAAAGTGTTTTTGCCACACTAATACAAGTGCAAAAGTGGTTTCCTGCACCAACACAAGTGCGAAAAGTGGTTTTTCAACACTAACACAAGTGCGAAAAGTGGATTTTTAACACTAACACAAGTGCGAAAAGTGGTTTTTCAACACTAACACAAGTGCAAAAAGTCTTTTTTCAACACTATCACAAGTGCAAAAAGTGTTTTTTCCACACTAATACAAGAGCAAAAGTGGTTTCCTGCACCAACACAAGTGCGAAAAGTGGTTTTTCAACACTAACACAAGTGCGAAATGTGGTTTTTCAACACTATCACAAGTGCAAAAAGTGTTTTTTCCACACTAATACAAGTGCAAAAGTGGTTTCCTGCACCAACACAAGTGCGAAAAGTGGTTTTTCAACACTATCACAAGTGCAAAAAGTGTTTTTTCCACACTAATACAAGTGCAAAAGTGGTTTCCTGCACCAACACAAGTGCGAAAAGTGGTTTTTCAACACTGACACAAGTGCGAAAAGTGGTTTTTTAACACTAACACAAGTGCGAAAAGTGGTTTTGCAACACTAACACAAGTGCAAAAAGTGTTTTTTCAACACTATCACAAGTGCAAAAAGTGTTTTTTCCACACTAATACAAGTGCAAAAGTGGTTTCCTGCACCAACACAAGTGCGAAAAGTGGTTTTTCAACACTAACACAAGTGCAAAAAGTGGTTTTTCAACACTAACACAAGTGCAAAAAGTGTTTTTTCAACACTATCACAAGTGCAAAAAGTGTTTTTTCAACACTAACACAAGTGCGAAAAGTGGTTTTTCCACACTAATACAAGTGCAAAAGTGGTTTCCTGCACCAACACAAGTGCGAAAAGTGGTTTTTCAACACTAACACAAGTGTGAAAAGTGGTTTTTCAACACTATCACAAGTGCAAAAAGTGTTTTTTCCACACTAATACAAGTGCAAAAGTGGTTTCCTGCACCAACACAAGTGCGAAAAGTGGTTTTTCAACACTAACACAAGTGCGAAAAGTGGTTTTTCAACACTAACACAAGTGCGAAAAGTGGTTTTTCAACACTAACACAAGTGCAAAAAGTGTTTTTTCAACACTATCACAAGTGCAAAAAGTGTTTTTTCCACACTAATACAAGTGCAAAAGTGGTTTCCTGCACCAACACAAGTGCAAAAAGTGGTTTTTCAACACTAACACAAGTGCAAAATGTGTTTTTTCAACACTATCACAAGTGCAAAAAGTGTTTTTTCCACACTAATACAAGTGCAAAAGTGGTTTCCTGCACCAACACAAGTGCGAAAAGTGGTTTTTCAACACTAACACAAGTGCGAAAAGTGGTTTTTCAACACCAACACAAGTGCAAAAGTGGTTTCCTGCACCAACACAAGTGCGAAAAGTGGTTTTTCAACACTAACACAAGTGCGAAAAGTGGTTTTTCAACACTAACACAAGTGCGAAAAGTGGTTTTGCCACACTAATACAAGTGCAAAAGTGGTTTCCTGCACCAACACAAGTGCGAAAAGTGGTTTTTCAACACTAACACAAGTGCAAAAAGTGTTTTTTCAACACTATTACAAGTGCAAAAAGTGTTTTTTCCACACTAATACAAGTGCAAAAGTGGTTTCCTGCACCAACACAAGTGCGAAAAGTGGTTTTTCAACACTATCACAAGTGCAAAAAGTGGTTTTTCCACACTAATACAAGTGCAAAAGTGGTTTCCTGCACCAACACAAGTGCGAAAAGTGGTTTTTCAACACTAACACAAATGTGAAAAGTGGTTTTTCAACACTAACACAAGTGCGAAAAGTGGTTTTTCAACACTATCACAAGTGCAAAAAGTGTTTTTTCCACACTAATACAAGTGCAAAAGTGGTTTCCTGCACCAGCACAAGTGCGAAAAGTGGTTTTTCAACACTAACACAAGTGCAAAAAGTGGTTTTTCAACACTATCACAAGTGCAAAAAGTGTTTTTTCCACACTAATACAAGTGCAAAAGTGGTTTCCTGCACCAACACAAGTGCGAAAAGTGTTTTTTCAACACTAACACAAGTGCGAAAAGTGGTTTTTCAACACTAACACAAGTGCGAAAAGTGGTTTTTCCACACTAATACAAGTGCAAAAGTGGTTTCCTGCACCAACACAAGTGCGAAAAGTGGTTTCCTTCACCAACACCAGTGCGAAAAGTGGTTTTTCAACACTAACACAAGTGCGAAAAGTGGTTTTTCAACACTATCACAAGTGCAAAAAGTGTTTTTTCCACACTAATACAAGTGCAAAAGTGGTTTCCTGCACCAACACAAGTGCGAAAAGTGGTTTTTCAACACTATCACAAGGGCAAAAAGTGTTTTTTCCACACTAATACAAGTGCAAAAGTGGTTTCCTGCACCAACACAAGTGCGAAAAGTGGTTTTTCAACACTAACACAAGTGCGAAAAGTGGTTTTTTTACACTAACACAAGTGCAAAAGTGGTTTTGCAACACTAACACAAGTGCAAAAAGTGTTTTTACAACACTATCACAAGTGCAAAAAGTGTTTTTTCCACACTAATACAAGTGCAAAAGTGGTTTCCTGCACCAACACAAGTGCGAAAAGTGGTTTTTCAACACTAACACAAGTGCGAAAAGTGGTTTTTCAACACTATCACAAGTGCAAAAAGTGTTTTTTCCACACTAATACAAGTGCAAAAGTGGTTTCCTGCACCAACACAAGTGCGAAAAGTGGTTTTTCAACACTATCACAAGTACAAAAAGTGTTTTTGCCACACTAATACAAGTGCAAAAGTGGTTTCCTGCACCAACACAAGTGCGAAAAGTGGTTTTTCAACACTAACACAAGTGCGAAAAGTGGATTTTTAACACTAACACAAGTGCGAAAAGTGGTTTTTCAACACTAACACAAGTGCAAAAAGTCTTTTTTCAACACTATCACAAGTGCAAAAAGTGTTTTTTCCACACTAATACAAGAGCAAAAGTGGTTTCCTGCACCAACACAAGTGCGAAAAGTGGTTTTTCAACACTAACACAAGTGCGAAATGTGGTTTTTCAACACTATCACAAGTGCAAAAAGTGTTTTTTCCACACTAATACAAGTGCAAAAGTGGTTTCCTGCACCAACACAAGTGCGAAAAGTGGTTTTTCAACACTATCACAAGTGCAAAAAGTGTTTTTTCCACACTAATACAAGTGCAAAAGTGGTTTCCTGCACCAACACAAGTGCGAAAAGTGGTTTTTCAACACTGACACAAGTGCGAAAAGTGGTTTTTTAACACTAACACAAGTGCGAAAAGTGGTTTTGCAACACTAACACAAGTGCAAAAAGTGTTTTTTCAACACTATCACAAGTGCAAAAAGTGTTTTTTCCACACTAATACAAGTGCAAAAGTGGTTTCCTGCACCAACACAAGTGCGAAAAGTGGTTTTTCAACACTAACACAAGTGCAAAAAGTGGTTTTTCAACACTAACACAAGTGCAAAAAGTGTTTTTTCAACACTATCACAAGTGCAAAAAGTGTTTTTTCAACACTAACACAAGTGCGAAAAGTGGTTTTTCCACACTAATACAAGTGCAAAAGTGGTTTCCTGCACCAACACAAGTGCGAAAAGTGGTTTTTCAACACTAACACAAGTGTGAAAAGTGGTTTTTCAACACTATCACAAGTGCAAAAAGTGTTTTTTCCACACTAATACAAGTGCAAAAGTGGTTTCCTGCACCAACACAAGTGCGAAAAGTGGTTTTTCAACACTAACACAAGTGCGAAAAGTGGTTTTTCAACACTAACACAAGTGCGAAAAGTGGTTTTTCAACACTAACACAAGTGCAAAAAGTGTTTTTTCAACACTATCACAAGTGCAAAAAGTGTTTTTTCCACACTAATACAAGTGCAAAAGTGGTTTCCTGCACCAACACAAGTGCAAAAAGTGGTTTTTCAACACTAACACAAGTGCAAAATGTGTTTTTTCAACACTATCACAAGTGCAAAAAGTGTTTTTTCCACACTAATACAAGTGCAAAAGTGGTTTCCTGCACCAACACAAGTGCGAAAAGTGGTTTTTCAACACTAACACAAGTGCGAAAAGTGGTTTTTCAACACCAACACAAGTGCAAAAGTGGTTTCCTGCACCAACACAAGTGCGAAAAGTGGTTTTTCAACACTAACACAAGTGCGAAAAGTGGTTTTTCAACACTAACACAAGTGCGAAAAGTGGTTTTGCCACACTAATACAAGTGCAAAAGTGGTTTCCTGCACCAACGCAAGTGCGAAAAGTGGTTTTTCAACACTAACACAAGTGCAAAAAGTGTTTTTTCAACACTATTACAAGTGCAAAAAGTGTTTTTTCCACACTAATACAAGTGCAAAAGTGGTTTCCTGCACCAACACAAGTGCGAAAAGTGGTTTTTCAACACTATCACAAGTGCAAAAAGTGGTTTTTCCACACTAATACAAGTGCAAAAGTGGTTTCCTGCACCAACACAAGTGCGAAAAGTGGTTTTTCAACACTAACACAAATGTGAAAAGTGGTTTTTCAACACTAACACAAGTGCGAAAAGTGGTTTTTCAACACTATCACAAGTGCAAAAAGTGTTTTTTCCACACTAATACAAGTGCAAAAGTGGTTTCCTGCACCAGCACAAGTGCGAAAAGTGGTTTTTCAACACTAACACAAGTGCAAAAAGTGGTTTTTCAACACTATCACAAGTGCAAAAAGTGTTTTTTCCACACTAATACAAGTGCAAAAGTGGTTTCCTGCACCAACACAAGTGCGAAAAGTGTTTTTTCAACACTAACACAAGTGCGAAAAGTGGTTTTTCAACACTAACACAAGTGCGAAAAGTGGTTTTTCCACACTAATACAAGTGCAAAAGTGGTTTCCTGCACAAATACAAGTGCGAAAAGTGGTTTTTCAACACTAACACAAGTGCAAAAAGTGTTTTTTCAACACTATCACAAGTGCAAAAAGTATTTTTTCCACACTAATACAAGTGCAAAAGTGGTTTCCTGCACCAACACAAGTGCGAAAAGTGGTTTTTCAACACTAACACAAGTGCGAAAAGTGGTTTTTCAACACTATCACAAGTGCAAAAAGTGTTTTTTCCACACTAATACAAGTGCAAAAGTGGTTTCCTGCACCAACACAAGTGCGAAAAGTGGTTTTTCAACACTAACACAAGTGCGAAAAGTGGTTTTTCAACACTAACACAAGTGCGAAAAGTGGTTTTTCAACACTAACACAAGTGCAAAAAGTGTTTTTTCAACACTATCACAAGTGCAAAAAGTGTTTTTTCCACACTAATACAAGTGCAAAAGTGGTTTCCTGCACCAACACAAGTGCGAAAAGTGGTTTTTCAACACTAACACAAGTGCAAAATGTGTTTTTTCAACACTATCACAAGTGCAAAAAGTGTTTTTCCACACTAATACAAGTGCAAAAGTGGTTTCCTGCACCAACACAAGTGCGAAAAGTGGTTTTTCAACACCAACACAAGTGCCAAAAGTGGTTTTTCAACACTATCACAAGTGCAAAAAGTGTTTTTTCCACACTAAGACAAGTGCAAAAGTGGTTTCCTGCACCAACACAAGTGCGAAAAGTGGTTTTTCAACACTAACACAAGTGCGAAAAGTGGGTTTTCAACACTATCACAAGTGCAAAAAGTGTTTTTTCCACACTAATACAAGTGCAAAAGTGGTTTCCTGCACCAACACAATTGCGAAAAGTGGTTTTTCAACACTAACACAAGTGCGAAAAGTGGTTTGTCAACACTATCACAAGTGCAAAAAGTGTTTTTTCCACACTAATACAAGTGCAAAAGTGGTTTCCTGCACCAATACAAGTGCGAAAAGTGGTTTTTCAACACTAACACAAGTGCGAAAAGTGGTTTTTCAACACTAACACAAAGTGGTTTTTCCACACTAATACAAGTGCAAAAGTGGTATCCTGCACCAACACAAGAGCGAAAAGTGGTTTTTCAACACTAACACAAGTGCAGAAAGTGTTTTTTCAACACTATCACAAGTGCAAAAAGTGTTTTTTCCACACTAATACAAGAGCAAAAGTGGTTTCCTGCACCAACACAAGTGCGAAAAGTGGTTTTTCAACACTAACACAAGTGCAAAAAGTGGTTTTTCAACACTATCACAAGTGCAAAAAGTGTTTTTTCCACACTAATACAAGTGCAAAAGTGGTTTCCTGCACCAACACAAGTCCGAAAAGTGGTTTTTCAACACTAACACAAGTGCGAAAAGTGGTTTTTCAACACTAACACAAGTGCGAAAAGTGGTTTTTCCACACTAATACAAGTGCAAAAGTGGTTTCCTGCACCAACACAAGTCCGAAAAGTGGTTTTTCAACACTAACACAAGTGCGAAAAGTGGTTTTTCAACACTAACACAAGTGCGAAAAGTGGTTTTTCCACACTAATACAAGTGCAAAAGTAGTTTCCTGCACCAACACAAGTGCGAAAAGTGGTTTTTCAACACTAACACAAGTGCGAAAAGTGGTTTTTCAACACTAACACAAGTGCGAAAAGTGGTTTTTCAACACTATCACAAGTGCAAAAAGTGTTTTTTCCACACTAATACAAGTGCAAAAGTGGTTTCCTGCACCAACACAAGTGCGAAAAGTGGTTTTTCAACACTAACACAAGTGCGAAAAGTGGTTTTTCAACACTAACACAAGTGCGAAAAGTGTTTTTTCCACACTAATACAAGTGCAAAAGTGGTTTCCTGCACCAACACAAGTGCGAAAAGTGGTTTTTCAACACCAACACAAGTGCAAAAGTGGTTTCCTGCACCAACACAAGTGCGAAAAGTGGTTTTTCAACACTAACACAAGTGCGAAAAGTGGTTTTTCAACACTAACACAAGTGCGAAAAGTGGTTTTGCCACACTAATACAAGTGCAAAAGTGGTTTCCTGCACCAACACAAGTGCGAAAAGTGGTTTTTCAACACTAACACAAGTGCAAAAAGTGTTTTTTCAACACTATTACAAGTGCAAAAAGTGTTTTTTCCACACTAATACAAGTGCAAAAGTGGTTTCCTGCACCAACACAAGTGCGAAAAGTGGTTTTTCAACACTAACGCAAGTGCAAAAAGTGGTTTTTCAACACTATCACAAGTGCAAAAAGTGTTTTTTCCACACTAAGACAAGTGCAAAAGTGGTTTCCTGCACCAACACAAGTGCGAAAAGTGGTTTTTCAACACTAACACAAGTGCGAAAAGTGGGTTTTCAACACTATCACAAGTGCAAAAAGTGTTTTTTCCACACTAATACAAGTGCAAAAGTGGTTTCCTGCACCAACACAATTGCGAAAAGTGGTTTTTCAACACTAACACAAGTGCGAAAAGTGGTTTGTCAACACTATCACAAGTGCAAAAAGTGTTTTTTCCACACTAATACAAGTGCAAAAGTGGTTTCCTGCCACAACACAAGTGCGAAAAGTGGTTTTTCAACACTAACACAAGTGCGAAAAGTGGTTTTTCAACACTAACACAAGTGCAAAAAGTGGTTTTTCCACACTAATACAAGTGCAAAAGTGGTATCCTGCACCAACACAAGTGCGAAAAGTGGTTTTTCAACACTAACACAAGTGCAAAAAGTGTTTTTTCAACACTATCACAAGTGCAAAAAGTGTTTTTTCCACACTAATACAAGAGCAAAAGTGCTTTCCTGCACCAATACAAGTGCGAAAAGTGGTTTTTCAAAACTAACACAAGTGCGAAAAGTGGTTTCCTTCACCAACACCAGTGCGAAAGGTGGTTTTTCAACACTAACACAGTGCGAAAAGTGGTTTCCTTCACTAACACATGTGCGAAAAGTGGGTTTTCAACACTAACACAAGTGCGAAAAGTGGTTTCCTTCACTAACACATGTGCGAAAAGTGGGTTTTCAACACTAACACAAGTGCGAAAAGTGGTTTCCTTCACCAACACCAGTGCGAAAAGTGGTTTTTCAACACTAACACAGTGCGAAAAGTGGTTTTTCAACACTATCACAAGTGCAAAAAGTGTTTTTTCCACACTAATACAAGTGCAAAAGTGGTTTCCTGCACCAACACCAGTGCGAAAAGTGGTTTTTCAACACGAACACAAGTGCAAAAAGTGGTTTTTCAACACTATCACAAGTGCAAAAAGTGTTTTTTCCACACTAATACAAGTGCAAAAGTGGTTTCCTACACCAACACAAGTGCGAAAAGTGGTTTTTCAACACTAACACAAGTGCGAAAAGTGGTTTTTCAACACTAACACAAGTGCGAAAAGTGCTTTTTCCACACTAATACAAGTGCAAAAGTGGTTTCCTGCACCAACACAAGTGCGAAAAGTGGTTTTTCAACACTAACAGAAGTGCAAAAAGTGGTTTTTCCACACTAATACAAGTGCACATGTGGTGTCCTGCACCAACACAAGTGCGAAAAGTGGTTTTCAACACTAACACAAGTGCAAAAAGTGTTTTTCAACACTACCACAAGTGCAAAAAGTGTTTTTCCACACTAATACAAGTGCAAAAGTGGTTTCCTGCACCAACACAAGTGCGAAAAGTGGTTTTTCAACACTAACACAAGTGCGAAAAGTGGTTTTTCAACACTAACACATGTGCGAAAAGTGGTTTCCTTCACTAACACATGTGCGAAAAGTGGGTTTTCAACACTAACACAAGTGCGAAAAGTGGTTTCCTTCACCAACACCAGTGCGAAAACTGGTTTTTCAACACCAACACAAGTGCGAAAAGTGGTTTTTCCACACTAATACAAGTGCAAAAGTGGTTTCCTGCACCAACACAAGTGCGAAAAGTAGTTTCCTTCACTAACACATGTGCGAAAAGTGGGTTTTCAACACTATCACAAGTGCGAAAAGTGGTTTTTCCACACTAATACAAGTGCAAAAGTGGTTTCCTGCACCAACACAAGTGCGAAAAGTGGGTTTTCAACACTAACACAAGTGCGAAAAGTGGTTTCCTTCACTAACACATGTGCGAAAAGTGGGTTTTCAACACTAACACAAGTGCGAAAAGTGGTTTCCTTCACTAACACATGTGCGAAAAGTGGGTTTTCAACACTAACACAAGTGCGAAAAGTGGTTTCCTTCACCAACACCAGTGCGAAAAGTGGTTTTTCAACACTAACACAGTGCGAAAAGTGGTTTCCTTCACTAACAGATGTGCGAAAAGTGGGTTTTCAACACTAACACAAGTGCGAAAGTGGTTTTTTCAACACTAACACAAGTGCGAAAAGTGGTTTTTCAACACTAACACAAGTGCAAAAAGTGTTTTTTCCACAGTAATACAACTGCAAAAGTGGTTTACTGCACCAACACAAGTGTGAAAAGTAGTTTCCTTCACTAACACACGTGCGACAAGTGGTTTTTCAACACTATCACAAGTGCAAAAAGTGTTTTTTCCACACTAATACAAGTGCGAAAAGAGGTTTCCTGCACCAACACCAGTGCGAAAAGTGCTTTTTCAACACTAACACAAGTGCAAAAGTGGTTTCCTGCACCAACACAAGTGCGAAAAGTGGTTTTTCAACACTAACACAAGTGCGAAAAGTGGTTTTTCCACACTAATACAAGTGCAAAAGTGGTTTCCTGCACCAACACAAGTGCGAAAAGTGGTTTTTCAACACTAACACAAGTGCAAAAAGTGTTTTTTCAACACTATTACAAGTGCAAAAAGTGTTTTTTCCACACTAATACAAGTGCAAAAGTGGTTTCCTGCACCAACACAAGTGCGAAAAGTGGTTTTTCAACACTAACGCAAGTGCAAAAAGTGGTTTTTCAACACTATCACAAGTGCAAAAAGTGTTTTTTCCACACTAATACAAGTGCAAAAGTGGTTTCCTGCACCAACACAAGTGCGAAAAGTGGTTTTTCAACACTAACACAAGTGCGAAAAGTGGTTTTTCAACACTATCACAAGTGCAAAAAGTGGTTTTTCCACACTAATACAAGTGCAAAAGTGGTTTCCTGCACCAACACAAGTGCGAAAAGTGGTTTTTCAACACTAACACAAATGCGAAAAGTGGTTTTTCAACACTAACACAAGTGCGAAAAGTGGTTTTTCAACACTATCACAAGTGCAAATAGTGTTTTTTCCACACTAATACAAGTGCAAAAGTGGTTTCCTGCACCAGCACAAGTGCGAAAAGTGGTTTTTCAACACTAACACAAGTGTGAAAAGTGGTTTTTCAACACTATCACAAGTGCAAAAAGTGTTTTTTCCACACTAATACAAGTGCAAAAGTGGTTTCCTGCACCAACACAAGTGCGAAAAGTGGTTTTTCAACACTAACACAAGTGCGAAAAGTGGTTTTTCAACACTAACACAAGTGCGAAAAGTGGTTTTTCCACACTAATACAAGTGCAAAAGTGGTTTCCTGCACAAACACAAGTGCAAAAAGTGGTATTTCAACACTAACACAAGTGCGAAAAGTGGTTTCCTTCACCAACACCAGTGCGAAAAGTAGTTTTTCAACACTAACACAGTGCGAAAAGTGGTTTCCTTCACTAACACATGTGCGAAAAGTGGGTTTTCAACACTAACACAAGTGCGAAAAGTGGTTTCCTTCACTAACACATGTGCGAAAAGTGGGTTTTCAACACTAACACAAGTGCGAAAAGTGGTTTCCTTCACCAACACCAGTGCGAAAAGTGGTTTTTCAACACTAACACAGTGCGAAAAGTGGTTTCCTTCACTAACACATGTGCGAAAAGTGGGTTTTCAACACTAACACAAGTGCGAAAGTTGTTTTTTCAACACTAACACAAGTGCCGAAAAGTGGTTTTTCAACACTAACACAAGTGCAAAAAGTGTTTTTTCCACAGTAATACAAGTGCAAAAGTGGTTTACTGCACCAACACAAGTGTGAAAAGTGGTTTCCTTCACTAACACATGTGCGAAAAGTGGGTTTTCAACACTATCACAAGTGCGAAAAGTGGTTTTTCAACACTAACACAAGTGCGAAAAGAGGTTTTTCCACACTAATACAAGTGCAAAAGTGGTTTCCTGCACCAACACAAGTGCGAAAAGTGGTTTTTCAACACTAACACAAGTGCGAAAAGTGGTTTTTCAACACTATCACAAGTGCAAAAAGTGGTTTTTCCACACTAATACAAGTGCAAAAGTGGTTTCCTGCACCAACACAAGTGCGAAAAGTGGTTTTTCAACACTAACACAAATGCGAAAAGTGGTTTTTCAACACTAACACAAGTGCGAAAAGTGGTTTTTCAACACTATCACAAGTGCAAATAGTGTTTTTTCCACACTAATACAAGTGCAAAAGTGGTTTCCTGCACCAGCACAAGTGCGAAAAGTGGTTTTTCAACACTAACACAAGTGTGAAAAGTGGTTTTTCAACACTATCACAAGTGCAAAAAGTGTTTTTTCCACACTAATACAAGTGCAAAAGTGGTTTCCTGCACCAACACAAGTGCGAAAAGTGGTTTTTCAACACTAACACAAGTGCGAAAAGTGGTTTTTCAACACTAACACAAGTGCGAAAAGTGGTTTTTCCACACTAATACAAGTGCAAAAGTGGTTTCCTGCACAAACACAAGTGCAAAAAGTGGTATTTCAACACTAACACAAGTGCGAAAAGTGGTTTCCTTCACCAACACCAGTGCGAAAAGTAGTTTTTCAACACTAACACAGTGCGAAAAGTGGTTTCCTTCACTAACACATGTGCGAAAAGTGGGTTTTCAACACTAACACAAGTGCGAAAAGTGGTTTCCTTCACTAACACATGTGCGAAAAGTGGGTTTTCAACACTAACACAAGTGCGAAAAGTGGTTTCCTTCACCAACACCAGTGCGAAAAGTGGTTTTTCAACACTAACACAGTGCGAAAAGTGGTTTCCTTCACTAACACATGTGCGAAAAGTGGGTTTTCAACACTAACACAAGTGCGAAAGTGGTTTTTTCAACACTAACACAAGTGCGAAAAGTGGTTTTTCAACACTAACACAAGTGCAAAAAGTGTTTTTTCCACAGTAATACAAGTGCAAAAGTGGTTTACTGCACCAACACAAGTGTGAAAAGTGGTTTCCTTCACTAACACATGTGCGAAAAGTGGGTTTTCAACACTATCACAAGTGCGAAAAGTGGTTTTTCAACACTAACACAAGTGCGAAAAGAGGTTTTTCCACACTAATACAAGTGCAAAAGTGGTTTCCTGCACCAACACAAGTGCGAAAAGTGGTTTTTCAACATGAACACAAGTGCAAAAAGTGGTTTTTCAACACTATCACAAGTGCAAAAAGTGTTTTTTCCACACTAATACAAGTGCAAAAGTGGTTTCCTGCACCAACACAAGTGCGAAAAGTAGTTTCCTTCACTAACACTTGTGCGAAAAGTGGGTTTTCAACACTATCACAAGTGCGAAAAGTGGTTTTTCCACACTAATACAAGTGCAAAAGTGGTTTCCTGCACCAACACAAGTGCGAAAAGTGGTTTTTCAACACTAACACAAATGCGAAAAGTGGTTTTTCAACACTAACACAAGTGCGAAAAGTGGTTTTTCAACACTATCACAAGTGCAAATAGTGTTTTTTCCACACTAATACAAGTGCAAAAGTGGTTTCCTGCACCAGCACAAGTGCGAAAAGTGGTTTTTCAACACTAACACAAGTGTGAAAAGTGGTTTTTCAACACTATCACAAGTGCAAAAAGTGTTTTTTCCACACTAATACAAGTGCAAAAGTGGTTTCCTGCACCAACACAAGTGCGAAAAGTGGTTTTTCAACACTAACACAAGTGCGAAAAGTGGTTTTTCAACACTAACACAAGTGCGAAAAGTGGTTTTTCCACACTAATACAAGTGCAAAAGTGGTTTCCTGCACAAACACAAGTGCAAAAAGTGGTATTTCAACACTAACACAAGTGCGAAAAGTGGTTTCCTTCACCAACACCAGTGCGAAAAGTGGTTTTTCAACACTAACACAGTGCGAAAAGTGGTTTCCTTCACTAACACATGTGCGAAAAGTGGGTTTTCAACACTAACACAAGTGCGAAAAGTGGTTTCCTTCACTAACACATGTGCGAAAAGTGGGTTTTCAACACTAACACAAGTGCGAAAAGTGGTTTCCTTCACCAACACCAGTGCGAAAAGTGGTTTATCAACACTAACACAGTGCGAAAAGTGGTTTCCTTCACTAACACATGTGCGAAAAGTGGGTTTTCAACACTAACACAAGTGCGAAAGTGGTTTTTTCAACACTAACACAAGTGCGAAAAGTGGTTTTTCAACACTAACACAAGTGCAAAAAGTGTTTTTTCCACAGTAATACAAGTGCAAAAGTGGTTTACTGCACCAACACAAGTGTGAAAAGTGGTTTCCTTCACTAACACATGTGCGAAAAGTGGGTTTTCAACACTATCACAAGTGCGAAAAGTGGTTTTTCAACACTAACACAAGTGCGAAAAGAGGTTTTTCCACACTAATACAAGTGCAAAAGTGGTTTCCTGCACCAACACAAGTGCGAAAAGTGGTTTTTCAACATGAACACAAGTGCAAAAAGTGGTTTTTCAACACTATCACAAGTGCAAAAAGTGTTTTTCCACACTAATACAAGTGCAAAAGTGGTTTCCTGCACCAACACAAGTGCGAAAAGTAGTTTCCTTCACTAACACATGTGCGAAAAGTGGGTTTTCAACACTATCACAAGTGCGAAAAGTGGTTTTTCCACACTAATACAAGTGCAAAAGTGGTTTCCTGCACCAACACAAGTGCGAAAAGTGGGTTTTCAACACTAACACAAGTGCGAAAAGTGGTTTCCTTCACTAACACATGTGCGAAAAGTGGGTTTTCAACACTAACACAAGTGCAAAAAGTGGTTTCCTTCACTAACACATGTGCGAAAAGTGGGTTTTCAACACTAACACAAGTGCGAAAAGTGGTTTCCTTCACCAACACCAGTGCGAAAAGTGGTTTTTCAACACTAACACAGTGCGAAAAGTGGTTTCCTTCACTAACAGATGTGCGAAAAGTGGGTTTTCAACACTAACACAAGTGCGAAAGTGGTTTTTTCAACACTAACACAAGTGCGAAAAGTGGTTTTTCAACACTAACACAAGTGCAAAAAGTGTTTTTTCCACAGTAATACAAGTGCAAAAGTGGTTTACTGCACCAACACAAGTGTGAAAAGTGGTTTCCTTCACTAACACATGTGCGAAAAGTGGGTTTTCAACACTATCACAAGTGCGAAAAGTGGTTTTTCAACACTAACACAAGTGCGAAAAGAGGTTTTTCCACACTAATACAAGTGCAAAAGTGGTTTCCTGCACCAACACAAGTGCGAAAAGTGGTTTTTCAACACGAACACAAGTGCAAAAAGTGGTTTTTCAACACTATCACAAGTGCAAAAAGTGTTTTTTCCACACTAATACAAGTGCAAAAGTGGTTTCCTGCACCAACACAAGTGCGAAAAGTAGTTTCCTTCACTAACACATGTGCGAAAAGTGGGTTTTCAACACTATCACAAGTGCGAAAAGTGGTTTTTCCACACTAATACAAGGGCAAAAGTGGTTTCCTGCACCAACACAAGTGCGAAAAGTAGTTTCCTTCACTAACACATGTGCGAAAAGTGGGTTTTCAACACTAACACAAGTGCGAAAAGTGGTTTTTCCACACTAACACAAGTGCGAAAAGTGGTTTTTCAACACTATCACAAGTGCAAAAAGTGTTTTTTCCACACTAATACAAGTGCAAAAGTGGTTTCCTGCACCAACACAAGTGCGAAAAGTGGTTTTTCAACACTAACACAAGTGCGAAAAGTGGTTTTTCAACACTATCACAAGTGCAAAAAGTGTTTTTTACACACTAATACAAGTGCAAAAGTGGTTTCCTGCACCAACACAAGTGCGAAAAGTGGTTTTTCAACACTAACACAAGTGCGAAAAGTGGTTTTTCAACACTAACACAAGTGCGAAAAGTGCTTTTTCCACACTAATACAAGTGCAAAAGTGGTTCCCTGCACCAACACAAGTGCGAAAAGTGGTTTTTCAACACTAACACAAGTGCAAAAAGTGGTTTTTTCACACTAATACAAGTGCACAAGTGGTTTCCTGCACCAACACAAGTGCGAAAAGTGGTTTTCAACACTAACACAAGTGCAAAAAGTGTTTTTTCAACACTACCCCAAGTGCAAAAAGTATTTTTCCACACTAATACAAGTGCAAAAGTGGTGTCCTGCACCACCACAAGTGCGAAAAGTGTTTTTTCAACACTAACACAAGTGCCAAAAGTGGTTTTTCAACACTATCACAAGTGCAAATAGTGTTTTTTCCACACTAATACAAGTGCAAAAGTGGTTTCCTGCACCAGCACAAGTGCGAAAAGTGGTTTTTCAACACTACCACAAGTGTGAAAAGTGGTTTTTCAACACTATCACAAGTGCAAAAAGTGTTTTTTCCACACTAATACAAGTGCAAAAGTGGTTTCCTGCACCAACACAAGTGCGAAAAGTGGTTTTTCAACACTAACACAAGTGCGAAAAGTGGTTTTTCAACACTAACACAAGTGCGAAAAGTGGTTTTTCCACACTAATACAAGTGCAAAAGTGGCTTCCTGCACAAACACAAGTGCAAAAAGTGGTATTTCAACACTAACACAAGTGCGAAAAGTGGTTTCCTTCACCAACACCAGTGCGAAAGGTGGTTTTTCAACACTAACACAGTGCGAAAAGTGGTTTCCTTCACTAACACATGTGCGAAAAGTGGGTTTTCAACACTAACACAAGTGCGAAAAGTGGTTTCCTTCACTAACACATGTGCGAAAAGTGGGTTTTCAACACTAACACAAGTGCGAAAAGTGGTTTCCTTCACCAACACCAGTGCGAAAAGTGGTTTTTCAACACTAACACAGTGCGAAAAGTGGTTTCCTTCACTAACACATGTGCGAAAAGTGGGTTTTCAACACTAACACAAGTGCGAAAGTGGTTTTTTCAACACTAACACAAGTGCGAAAAGTGGTTTTTCAACACTAACACAAGTGCAAAAAGTGTTTTTTCCACGGTAATACAAGTGCAAAAGTGGTTTACTGCACCAACACAAGTGTGAAAAGTGGTTTCCTTCACTAACACATGTGCGAAAAGTGGGTTTTCAACACTATCACAAGTGCGAAAAGTGGTTTTTCAACACTAACACAAGTGCGAAAAGTGGTTTTTCCACACTAATACAAGTGCAAAAGTGGTTTCCTGCACCAACACAAGTGCGAAAAGTGGTTTTTCAACACGAACACAAGTGCAAAAAGTGGTTTTTCAACACTATCACAAGTGCAAAAAGTGTTTTTTCCACACTAATACAAGTGCAAAAGTGGTTTCCTGCACCAACACAAGTGCGAAAAGTAGTTTCCTTCATTAACACATGTGCGAAAAGTGGATTTTCAACACTATCACAAGTGCGAAAAGTGGTTTTTCCACACTAATACAAGTGCAAAAATGGTTTCCTGCACCAACACAAGTGCGAAAAGTGGTTTTTCAACACTAACACAAGTGCGAAAAGTGGTTTTTCAACACTAACACAAGTGCGAAAAGTGGTTTTTCCACACTAATACAAGTGCAAAAGTGGCTTCCTGCACAAACACAAGTGCAAAAAGTGGTATTTCAACACTAACACAAGTGCGAAAAGTGGTTTCCTTCACCAACACCAGTGCGAAAAGTGGTTTTTCAACAATAACACAGTGCGAAAAGTGGTTT
This sequence comes from Myxine glutinosa, assembly GCF_964187855.1. Taxonomy (NCBI): domain Eukaryota; kingdom Metazoa; phylum Chordata; class Myxini; order Myxiniformes; family Myxinidae; genus Myxine; species Myxine glutinosa. The sequence continues at coordinate 50,611 of NW_027618571.1, read as the reverse complement.
CCTTCACTAACACATGTGCGAAAAGTGGGTTTTCAACACTAACACAAGTGCGAAAAGTGGTTTCCTTCACTAACACATGTGCGAAAAGTGGGTTTTCAACACTAACACAAGTGCGAAAAGTGGTTTCCTTCACCAACACCAGTGCGAAAAGTGGTTTTTCAACACTAACACAGTGCGAAAAGTGGTTTCCTTCATTAACACATGTGCGAAAAGTGGGGTTTCAACACTATCACAAGTGCGAAAAGTGGTTTTTCCACACTAATACAAGTGCAAAAATGGTTTCCTGCACCATCACAAGTGCGAAAAGTGGTTTTTCAACACTAACACAAGTGCGAAAAGTGGTTTTCCACGCTAATACAAGTGCAAAAGTGGTTTCCTGCACCAACACAAGTGCGAAAAGTGGTTTTTCAACACTAACACAAGTGCAAAAAGTGTTTTTTCAACACTATTACAAGTGCAAAAAGTGTTTTTTCCACACTAATACAAGTGCAAAAGTGGTTTCCTGCACCAACACAAGTGCGAAAAGTGGTTTTTCAACACTTACGCAAGTGCAAAAAGTGGTTTTTCAACACTATCACAAGTGCAAAAAGTGTTTTTTCCACACTAATACAAGTGCAAAAGTGGTTTCCTGCACCAACACAAGTGCGAAAAGTGGTTTTTCAACACTAACACAAGTGCGAAAAGTGGTTTTTCAACACTATCACAAGTGCAAAAAGTGGTTTTTCCACACTTATACAAGTGCAAAAGTGGTTTCCTGCACCAACACAAGTGCGAAAAGTGGTTTTTCAACACTAACACAAATGCGAAAAGTGGTTTTTCAACACTAACACAAGTGCGAAAAGTGGTTTTTCAACACTATCACAAGTGCAAATAGTGTTTTTTCCACACTAATACAAGTGCAAAAGTGGTTTCCTGCACCAGCACAAGTGCGAAAAGTGGTTTTTCAACACTAACACAAGTGTGAAAAGTGGTTTTTCAACACTATCACAAGTGCAAAAAGTGTTTTTTCCACACTAATACAAGTGCAAAGGTGGTTTCCTGCACCAACACAAGTGCGAAAAGTGGTTTTTCAACACTAACACAAGTGCGAAAAGTGGTTTTTCAACACTAACGCAAGTGCAAAAAGTGGTTTTTCCACACTAATACAAGTGCAAAAGTGGTTTCCTGCACAAACACAAGTGCAAAAAGTGGTATTTCAACACTAACACAAGTGCGAAAAGTGGTTTCCTTCACCAACACATGTGCGAAAAGTGGGTTTTCAACACTAACACAAGTGCGAAAAGTGGTTTCCTGCACAAACACAAGTGCAAAAAGTGGTATTTCAACACTAACACAGTGCGAAAAGTGGTTTCCTTCACTAACACATGTGCGAAAAGTGGGTTTTCAACACTAACACAAGTGCGAAAAGTGGTTTCCTTCACTAACACATGTGCGAAAAGTGGGTTTTCAACACTAACACAAGTGCGAAAAGTGGTTTCCTTCACCAACAGCAGTGCGAAAAGTGGTTTTTCAACACTAACACAGTGCGAAAAGTGGTTTCCTTCACTAACACATGTGCGAAAAGTGGGTTTTCAACACTAACACAAGTGCGAAAGTGGTTTTTTCAACACTAACACAAGTGCGAAAAGTGGTTTTTCAACACTAACACAAGTGCAAAAAGTGTTTTTTCCACAGTAATACAAGTGCAAAAGTGGTTTACTGCACCAACACAAGTGTGAAAAGTGGTTTCCTTCACTAACACATGTGCGAAAAGTGGGTTTTCAACACTATCACAAGTGCGAAAAGTGGTTTTTCAACACTAACACAAGTGCGAAAAGAGGTTTTTCCACACTAATACAAGTGCAAAAAGTGTTTTTTCAACACTACCACAAGTGCAAAAAGTGTTTTTCCACACTAATACAAGTGCAAAAGTGGTTTCCTGCACCAACACAAGTGCGAAAAGTGGTTTTTCCACACTAATACAAGTGCACAAGTGGTGTCCTGCACCAACACAAGTGCGAAAAGTGGTTTTCAACACTAACACAAGTGCAAAAAGTGTTTTTTCAACACTACCACAAGTGCAAAAAGTGTTTTTCCACACTAATACAAGTGCAAAAGTGGTTTCCTGCACCAACACAAGTGCGAAAAGTGGTTTTTCAACACTGCGAAAAGTGGTTTTTCAACACTAACACAAGTGCGAAAAGTGGTTTTTCAACACTAACACAAGTGCGAAAAGTGCTTTTTCCACACTAATACAAGTGCAAAAGTGGTTCCCTGCACCAACACAAGTGCGAAAAGTGGTTTTTCAACACTAACACAAGTGCAAAAAGTGGTTTTTTCACACTAATACAAGTGCACAAGTGGTTTCCTGCACCAACACAAGTGCGAAAAGTGGTTTTCAACACTAACACAAGTGCAAAAATGTTTTTTCAACACTACCCCAAGTGCAAAAAGTATTTTTCCACACTAATACAAGTGCAAAAGTGGTTTCCTGCACCACCACAAGTGAGAAAAGTGTTTTTTCAACACTAACACAAGTGCGAAAAGTGGTTTTTCAACACTATCACAAGTGCAAATAGTGTTTTTTCCACACTAATACAAGTGCAAAAGTGGTTTCCTGCACCAGCACAAGTGCGAAAAGTGGTTTTTCAACACTACCACAAGTGTGAAAAGTGGTTTTTCAACACTATCACAAGTGCAAAAAGTGTTTTTTCCACACTAATACAAGTGCAAAAGTGGTTTCCTGCACCAACACAGTGCGAAAAGTGGTTTTTCAACACTAACACAAGTGCGAAAAGTGGTTTTTCAACACTAACACAAGTGCGAAAAGTGGTTTTTCCACACTAATACAAGTGCAAAAGTGGCTTCCTGCACAAACACAAGTGCAAAAAGTGGTATTTCAACACTAACACAAGTGCGAAAAGTGGTTTCCTTCACCAACACCAGTGCGAAAGGTGGTTTTTCAACACTAACACAGTGCGAAAAGTGGTTTCCTTCACTAACACATGTGCGAAAAGTGGGTTTTCAACACTAACACAAGTGCGAAAAGTGGTTTCCTTCACTAACACATGTGCGAAAAGTGGGTTTTCAACACTAACACAAGTGCGAAAAGTGGTTTCCTTCACCAACACCAGTGCCAAAAGTGGTTTTTCAACACTAACACAGTGCGAAAAGTGGTTTTTCAACACTATCACAAGTGCAAAAAGTGTTTTTTCCACACTAATACAAGTGCAAAAGTGGTTTCCTGCACCAACACCAGTGCGAAAAGTGGTTTTTCAACACGAACACAAGTGCAAAAAGTGGTTTTTCAACACTATCACAAGTGCAAAAAGTGTTTTTTCCACACTAATACAAGTGCAAAAGTGGTTTCCTACACCAACACAAGTGCGAAAAGTGGTTTTTCAACACTAACACAAGTGCGAAAAGTGGTTTTTCAACACTAACACAAGTGCGAAAAGTGCTTTTTCCACACTAATACAAGTGCAAAAGTGGTTTCCTGCACCAACACAAGTGCGAAAAGTGGTTTTTCAACACTAACAGAAGTGCAAAAAGTGGTTTTTCCACACTAATACAAGTGCACATGTGGTGTCCTGCACCAACACAAGTGCGAAAAGTGGTTTTCAACACTAACACAAGTGCAAAAAGTGTTTTTTCAACACTACCACAAGTGCAAAAAGTGTTTTTCCACACTAATACAAGTGCAAAAGTGGTTTCCTGCACCAACACAAGTGCGAAAAGTGGTTTTTCAACACTAACACAAGTGCGAAAAGTGGTTTTTCAACACTAACACATGTGCGAAAAGTGGTTTCCTTCACTAACACATGTGCGAAAAGTGGGTTTTCAACACTAACACAAGTGCGAAAAGTGGTTTTCTTCACCAACACCAGTGCGAAAACTGGTTTTTCAACACCAACACAAGTGCGAAAAGTGGTTTTTCCACACTAATACAAGTGCAAAAGTGGTTGCCTGCAACAACACAAGTGCGAAAAGTGGTTTTTCAACACTAACACACGTGCGACAAGTGGTTTTTCAACACTATCACAAGTGCAAAAAGTGTTTTTTCCACACTAATACAAGTGCAAAAGTGGTTTCCTGCACCAACACCAGTGCGAAAAGTGCTTTTTCAACACTAACACAAGTGCAAAAGTGGTTTCCTGCACCAACACAAGTGCGAAAAGTGGTTTTTCAACACTAACACAAGTGCGAAAAGTGGTTTTTCCACACTAATACAAGTGCAAAAGTGGTTTCCTGCACCAACACAAGTGCGGAAAGTGGTTTTTCAACACTAACACAAGTGCAAAAAGTGTTTTTTCAACACTATTACAAGTGCAAAAAGTGTTTTTTCCACACTAATACAAGTGCAAAAGTGGTTTCCTGCACCAACACAAGTGCGAAAAGTGGTTTTTCAACACTAACGCAAGTGCAAAAAGTGGTTTTTCAACACTATCACAAGTGCAAAAAGTGTTTTTTCCACACTAATACAAGTGCAAAAGTGGTTTCCTGCACCAACACAAGTGCGAAAAGTGGTTTTTCAACACTAACACAAGTGCGAAAAGTGGTTTTTCAACACTATCACAAGTGCAAAAAGTGGTTTTTCCACACTAATACAAGTGCAAAAGTGGTTTCCTGCACCAACACAAGTGCGAAAAGTGGTTTTTCAACACTAACACAAATGCGAAAAGTGGTTTTTCAACACTAACACAAGTGCGAAAAGTGGTTTTTCAACACTATCACAAGTGCAAATAGTGTTTTTTCCACACTAATACATGTGCAAAAGTGGTTTCCTGCACCAGCACAAGTGCGAAAAGTGGTTTTTCAACACTAACACAAGTGTGAAAAGTGGTTTTTCAACACTATCACAAGTGCAAAAAGTGTTTTTTCCACACTAATACAAGTGCAAAAGTGGTTTCCTGCACCAACACAAGTGCGAAAAGTGGTTTTTCAACACTAACACAAGTGCGAAAAGTGGTTTTTCAACACTAACACAAGTGTGAAAAGTGGTTTTTCCACACTAATACAAGTGCAAAAGTGGTTTCCTGCACAAACACAAGTGCAAAAAGTGGTATTTCAACACTAACACAAGTGCGAAAAGTGGTTTCCTTCACCAACACCAGTGCGAAAAGTGGTTGTTCAACACTAACACAGTGCGAAAAGTGGTTTCCTTCACCAACACCAGTGCGAAAAGTGGTTGTTCAACACTAACACAGTGCGAAAAGTGGTTTCCTTCACTAACACATGTGCGAAAAGTGGGTTTTCAACACTAACACAAGTGCGAAAAGTGGGTTTTCAACACTAACACAAGTGCGAAAAGTGGTTTCCTTCACCAACACCAGTGCGAAAAGTGGTTTTTCAACACTAACACAGTGCGAAAAGTGGTTTTTCAACACTAACACAAGTGCAAAAAGTGTTTTTTCCACAGTAATACAAGTGCAAAAGTGGTTTACTGCACCAACACAAGTGTGAAAAGTGGTTTCCTTCACTAACACATGTGCGAAAAGTGGGTTTTCAACACTATCACAAGTGCGAAAAGTGGTTTTTCAACACTAACACAAGTGCGAAAAGAGGTTTTTCCACACTAATACAAGTGCAAAAGTGGTTTCCTGCACCAACACAAGTGCGAAAAGTGGTTTTTCAACACGAACACAAGTGCAAAAAGTGGTTTTTCAACACTATCACAAGTGCAAAAAGTGTTTTTTCCACACTAATACAAGTGCAAAAGTGGTTTCCTACACCAACACAAGTGCGAAAAGTGGTTTTTCAACACTAACACAAGTGCGAAAAGTGGTTTTTCAACACTAACACAAGTGCGAAAAGTGCTTTTTCCACACTAATACAAGTGCAAAAGTGGTTTCCTGCACCAACACAAGTGCGAAAAGTGGTTTTTGAACACTAACACAAGTGCAAAAAGTGGTTTTTCCACACTAATACAAGTGCACAAGTGGTGTCCTGCACCAACACAAGTGCGAAAAGTGGTTTTCAACACTAACACAAGTGCAAAAAGTGTTTTTTCAACACTACCACAAGTGCAAAAAGTGTTTTTCCACACTAATACAAGTGCAAAAGTGGTTTCCTGCACCAACACAAGTGCGAAAAGTGGTTTTTCAACACTAACACAAGTGCGAAAAGTGGTTTTTCAACACTAACACATGTGCGAAAAGTGGTTTCCTTCACTAACAACAGTGCGAAAACTGGTTTTTCAACACCAACACAAGTGCGAAAAGTGGTTTTTCCACACTAATACAAGTGCAAAAGTGGTTTCCTGCAACAACACAAGTGCGAAAAGTGGTTTTTCAACACTAACACACGTGCGACAAGTGGTTTTTCAACACTATCACAAGTGCAAAAAGTGTTTTTTCCACACTAATACAAGTGCAAAAGTGGTTTCCTGCACCAACACCAGTGCGAAAAGTGCTTTTTCAACACTAACACAAGTGCAAAAGTGGTTTCCTGCACCAACACAAGTGCGAAAAGTGGTTTTTCAACACTAACACAAGTGCGAAAAGTGGTTTTTCCACACTAATACAAGTGCAAAAGTGGTTTCCTGCACCAACACAAGTGCGAAAAGTGGTTTTTCAACACTAACACAAGTGCAAAAAGTGTTTTTTCAACACTATTACAAGTGCAAAAAGTGTTTTTTCCACACTAATACAAGTGTTAAAGTGGTTTCCTGCACCAACACAAGTGCGAAAAGTGGTTTTTCAACACTAACGCAAGTGCAAAAAGTGGTTTTTCAACACTATCACAAGTGCAAAAAGTGTTTTTTCCACACTAATACAAGTGCAAAAGTGGTTTCCTGCACCAACACAAGTGCGAAAAGTGGTTTTTCAACACTAACACAAGTGCGAAAAGTGGTTTTTCAACACTATCACAAGTGCAAAAAGTGGTTTTTCCACACTAATACAAGTGCAAAAGTGGTTTCCTGCACCAACACAAGTGCGAAAAGTGGTTTTTCAACACTAACACAAATGCGAAAAGTGGTTTTTCAACACTAACACAAGTGCGAAAAGTGGTTTTTCAACACTATCACAAGTGCAAATAGTGTTTTTTCCACACTAATACAAGTGCAAAAGTGGTTTCCTGCACCAGCACAAGTGCGAAAAGTGGTTTTTCAACACTAACACAAGTGTGAAAAGTGGTTTTTCAACACTATCACAAGTGCAAAAAGTGTTTTTTCCACACTAATACAAGTGCAAAAGTGGTTTCCTGCACCAACACAAGTGCGAAAAGTGGTTTTTCAACACTAACACAAGTGCGAAAAGTGGTTTTTCAACACTAACACAAGTGCGAAAAGTGGTTTTTCCACACTAATACAAGTGCAAAAGTGGTTTCCTGCACAAACACTAGTGCAAAAAGTGGTATTTCAACACTAACACAAGTGCGAAAAGTGGTTTCCTTCACCAACACCAGTGCGAAAAGTGGTTTTTCAACACTAACACAGTGCGAAAAGTGGTTTCCTTCACTAACACATGTGCGAAAAGTGGGTTTTCAACACTAACACAAGTGCGAAAAGTGGTTTCCTTCACTAACACATGTGCGAAAAGTGGGTTTTCAACACTAACACAAGTGCGAAAAGTGGTTTCCTTCACCAACACCAGTGCGAAAAGTGGTTTTTCAACACTAACACAGTGCGAAAAGTGGTTTCCTTCACTAACACATGTGCGAAAAGTGGGTTTTCAACACTAACACAAGTGCGAAAGTGGTTTTTTCAACACTAACACAAGTGCGAAAAGTGGTTTTTCAACACTAACACAAGTGCAAAAAGTGTTTTTTCCACAGTAATACAAGTGCAAAAGTGGTTTACTGCACCAACACAAGTGTGAAAAGTGGTTTCCTTCACTAACACATGTGCGAAAAGTGGGTTTTCAACACTATCACAAGTGCGAAAAGTGGTTTTTCAACACTAACACAAGTGCGAAAAGAGGTTTTTCCACACTAATACAAGTGCAAAAGTGGTTTCCTGCACCAACACAAGTGCGAAAAGTGGTTTTTCAACATGAACACAAGTGCAAAAAGTGGTTTTTCAACACTATCACAAGTGCAAAAAGTGTTTTTTCCACACTAATACAAGTGCAAAAGTGGTTTCCTGCACCAACACAAGTGCGAAAAGTAGTTTCCTTCACTAACACATGTGCGAAAAGTGGGTTTTCAACACTATCACAAGTGCGAAAAGTGGTTTTTCCACACTAATACAAGTGCAAAAGTGGTTTCCTGCACCAACACAAGTGCGAAAAGTGGGTTTTCAACACTAACACAAGTGCGAAAAGTGGTTTCCTTCACTAACACATGTGCGAAAAGTGGGTTTTCAACACTAACACAAGTGCGAAAAGTGGTTTCCTTCACTAACACATGTGCGAAAAGTGGGTTTTCAACACTAACACAAGTGCGAAAAGTGGTTTCCTTCACCAACACCAGTGCGAAAAGTGGTTTTTCAACACTAACACAGTGCGAAAAGTGGTTTCCTTCACTAACAGATGTGCGAAAAGTGGGTTTTCAACACTAACACAAGTGCGAAAGTGGTTTTTTCAACACTAACACAAGTGCGAAAAGTGGTTTTTCAACACTAACACAAGTGCAAAAAGTGTTTTTTCCACAGTAATACAACTGCAAAAGTGGTTTACTGCACCAACACAAGTGTGAAAAGTAGTTTCCTTCACTAACACACGTGCGACAAGTGGTTTTTCAACACTATCACAAGTGCAAAAAGTGTTTTTTCCACACTAATACAAGTGCGAAAAGAGGTTTCCTGCACCAACACCAGTGCGAAAAGTGCTTTTTCAACACTAACACAAGTGCAAAAGTGGTTTCCTGCACCAACACAAGTGCGAAAAGTGGTTTTTCAACACTAACACAAGTGCGAAAAGTGGTTTTTCCACACTAATACAAGTGCAAAAGTGGTTTCCTGCACCAACACAAGTGCGAAAAGTGGTTTTTCAACACTAACACAAGTGCAAAAAGTGTTTTTTCAACACTATTACAAGTGCAAAAAGTGTTTTTTTCACACTAATACAAGTGCAAAAGTGGTTTCCTGCACCAACACAAGTGCGAAAAGTGGTTTTTCAACACTAACGCAAGTGCAAAAAGTGGATTTTCAACACTATCACAAGTGCAAAAAGTGTTTTTTCCACACTAATACAAGTGCAAAAGTGGTTTCCTGCACCAACACAAGTGCGAAAAGTGGTTTTTCAACACTAACACAAGTGCGAAAAGTGGTTTTTCAACACTATCACAAGTGCAAAAAGTGGTTTTTCCACACTAATACAAGTGCAAAAGTGGTTTCCTGCACCAACACAAGTGCGAAAAGTGGTTTTTCAACACTAACACAAATGCGAAAAGTGGTTTTTCAACACTAACACAAGTGCGAAAAGTGGTTTTTCAACACTATCACAAGTGCAAATAGTGTTTTTTCCACACTAATACAAGTGCAAAAGTGGTTTCCTGCACCAGCACAAGTGCGAAAAGTGGTTTTTCAACACTAACACAAGTGTGAAAAGTGGTTTTTCAACACTATCACAAGTGCAAAAAGTGTTTTTTCCACACTAATACAAGTGCAAAAGTGGTTTCCTGCACCAACACAAGTGCGAAAAGTGGTTTTTCAACACTAACACAAGTGCGAAAAGTGGTTTTTCAACACTAACACAAGTGCGAAAAGTGGTTTTTCCACACTAATACAAGTGCAAAAGTGGTTTCCTGCACAAACACAAGTGCAAAAAGTGGTATTTCAACACTAACAGAAGTGCGAAAAGTGGTTTCCTTCACCAACACCAGTGCGAAAAGTAGTTTTTCAACACTAACACAGTGCGAAAAGTGGTTTCCTTCACTAACACATGTGCGAAAAGTGGGTTTTCAACACTAACACAAGTGCGAAAAGTGGTTTCCTTCACTAACACATGTGCGAAAAGTGGGTTTTCAACACTAACACAAGTGCGAAAAGTGGTTTCCTTCACCAACACCAGTGCGAAAAGGTGTTTTTCAACACTAACACAGTGCGAAAAGTGGTTTCCTTCACTAACACATGTGCGAAAAGTGGGTTTTCAACACTAACACAAGTGCGAAAGTGGTTTTTTCAACACTAACACAAGTGCGAAAAGTGGTTTTTCAACACTAACACAAGTGCAAAAAGTGTTTTTTCCACAGTAATACAAGTGCAAAAGTGGTTTACTGCACCAACACAAGTGTGAAAAGTGGTTTCCTTCACTAACACATGTGCGAAAAGTGGGTTTTCAACACTATCACAAGTGCGAAAAGTGGTTTTTCAACACTAACACAAGTGCGAAAAGAGGTTTTTCCACACTAATACAAGTGCAAAAGTGGTTTCCTGCACCAACACAAGTGCGAAAAGTGGTTTTTCAACACTAACACAAGTGCGAAAAGTGGTTTTTCAACACTATCACAAGTGCAAAAAGTGGTTTTTCCACACTAATACAAGTGCAAAAGTGGTTTCCTGCACCAACACAAGTGCGAAAAGTGGTTTTTCAACACTAACACAAATGCGAAAAGTGGTTTTTCAACACTAACACAAGTGCGAAAAGTGGTTTTTCAACACTATCACAAGTGCAAATAGTGTTTTTTCCACACTAATACAAGTGCAAAAGTGGTTTCCTGCACCAGCACAAGTGCGAAAAGTGGTTTTTCAACACTAACACAAGTGTGAAAAGTGGTTTTTCAACACTATCACAAGTGCAAAAAGTGTTTTTTCCACACTAATACAAGTGCAAAAGTGGTTTCCTGCACCAACACAAGTGCGAAAAGTGGTTTTTCAACACTAACACAAGTGCGAAAAGTGGTTTTTCAACACTAACACAAGTGCGAAAAGTGGTTTTTCCACACTAATACAAGTGCAAAAGTGGTTTCCTGCACAAACACAAGTGCAAAAAGTGGTATTTCAACACTAACACAAGTGCGAAAAGTGGTTTCCTTCACCAACACCAGTGCGAAAAGTAGTTTTTCAACACTAACACAGTGCGAAAGTGGTTTCCTTCACTAACACATGTGCGAAAAGTGGGTTTTCAACACTAACACAAGTGCGAAAAGTGGTTTCCTTCACTAACACATGTGCGAAAAGTGGGTTTTCAACACTAACACAAGTGCGAAAAGTGGTTTCCTTCACCAACACCAGTGCGAAAAGTGGTTTTTCAACACTAACACAGTGCGAAAAGTGGTTTCCTTCACTAACACATGTGCGAAAAGTGGGTTTTCAACACTAACACAAGTGCGAAAGTGGTTTTTTCAACACTAACACAAGTGCGAAAAGTGGTTTTTCAACACTAACACAAGTGCAAAAAGTGTTTTTTCCACAGTAATACAAGTGCAAAAGTGGTTTACTGCACCAACACAAGTGTGAAAAGTGGTTTCCTTCACTAACACATGTGCGAAAAGTGGGTTTTCAACACTATCACAAGTGCGAAAAGTGGTTTTTCAACACTAACACAAGTGCGAAAAGAGGTTTTTCCACACTAATACAAGTGCAAAAGTGGTTTCCTGCACCAACACAAGTGCGAAAAGTGGTTTTTCAACATGAACACAAGTGCAAAAAGTGGTTTTTCAACACTATCACAAGTGCAAAAAGTGTTTTTTCCACACTAATACAAGTGCAAAAGTGGTTTCCTGCACCAACACAAGTGCGAAAAGTAGTTTCCTTCACTAACACATGTGCGAAAAGTGGGTTTTCAACACTATCACAAGTGCGAAAAGTGGTTTTTCCACACTAATACAAGTGCAAAAGTGGTTTCCTGCACCAACACAAGTGCGAAAGTGGTTTTTCAAACACTAACACAAATGCGAAAAGTGGTTTTTTTCAACACTAACACAAGTGCGAAAAGTGGTTTTTCAACACTATCACAAGTGCAAATAGTGTTTTTTCCACACTAATACAAGTGCAAAAGTGGTTTCCTGCACCAGCACAAGTGCGAAAAGTGGTTTTTCAACACTAACACAAGTGTGAAAAGTGGTTTTTCAACACTATCACAAGTGCAAAAAGTGTTTTTTCCACACTAATACAAGTGCAAAAGTGGTTTCCTGCACCAACACAAGTGCGAAAAGTGGTTTTTCAACACTAACACAAGTGCGAAAAGTGGTTTTTCAACACTAACACAAGTGCGAAAAGTGGTTTTTCCACACTAATACAAGTGCAAAAGTGGTTTCCTGCACAAACACAAGTGCAAAAAGTGGTATTTCAACACTAACACAAGTGCGAAAAGTGGTTTCCTTCACCAACACCAGTGCGAAAAGTGGTTTTTCAACACTAACACAGTGCGAAAAGTGGTTTCCTTCACTAACACATGTGCGAAAAGTGGGTTTTCAACATTAACACAAGTGCGAAAAGTGGTTTCCTTCACTAACACATGTGCGAAAAGTGGGTTTTCAACACTAACACAAGTGCGAAAAGTGGTTTCCTTCACCAACACCAGTGCGAAAAGTGGTTTTTCAACACTAACACAGTGCGAAAAGTGGTTTCCTTCACTAACACATGTGCGAAAAGTGGGTTTTCAACACTAACACAAGTGCGAAAGTGGTTTTTTCAACACTAACACAAGTGCGAAAAGTGGTTTTTCAACACTAACACAAGTGCAAAAAGTGTTTTTTTCCACAGTAATACAAGTGCAAAAGTGGTTTACTGCACCAACACAAGTGTGAAAAGTGGTTTCCTTCACTAACACATGTGCGAAAAGTGGGTTTTCAACACTATCACAAGTGCGAAAAGTGGTTTTTCAACACTAACACAAGTGCGAAAAGAGGTTTTTCCACACTAATACAAGTGCAAAAGTGGTTTCCTGCACCAACACAAGTGCGAAAAGTGGTTTTTCAACATGAACACAAGTGCAAAAAGTGGTTTTTCAACACTATCACAAGTGCAAAAAGTGTTTTTCCACACTAATACAAGTGCAAAAGTGGTTTCCTGCACCAACACAAGTGCGAAAAGTAGTTTCCTTCACTAACACATGTGCGAAAAGTGGGTTTTCAACACTATCACAAGTGCGAAAAGTGGTTTTTTCCACACTAATACAAGTGCAAAAGTGGTTTCCTGCACCAACACAAGTGCGAAAAGTGGGTTTTCAACACTAACACAAGTGCGAAAAGTGGTTTCCTTCACTAACACATGTGCGAAAAGTGGGTTTTCAACACTAACACAAGTGCAAAAAGTGGTTTCCTTCACTAACACATGTGCGAAAAGTGGGTTTTCAACACTAACACAAGTGCGAAAAGTGGTTTCCTTCACCAACACCAGTGCGAAAAGTGGTTTTGTCAACACTAACACAGTGCGAAAAGTGGTTTCCTTCACTAACAGATGTGCGAAAAGTGGGTTTTCAACACTAACACAAGTGCGAAAGTGGTTTTTTCAACACTAACACAAGTGCGAAAAAGTGGTTTTTCAACACTAACACAAGTGCAAAAAGTGTTTTTTCCACAGTAATACAAGTGCAAAAGTGGTTTACTGCACCAACACAAGTGTGAAAAGTGGTTTCCTTCACTAACACATGTGCGAAAAGTGGGTTTTCAACACTATCACAAGTGCGAAAAGTGGTTTTTCAACACTAACACAAGTGCGAAAAGAGGTTTTTCCACACTAATACAAGTGCAAAAGTGGTTTCCTGCACCAACACAAGTGCGAAAAGTGGTTTTTCAACACGAACACAAGTGCAAAAAGTGGTTTTTCAACACTATCACAAGTGCAAAAAGTGTTTTTTCCACACTAATACAAGTGCAAAAGTGGTTTCCTGCACCAACACAAGTGCGAAAAGTAGTTTCCCTTCACTAACACATGTGCGAAAAGTGGGTTTTCAACACTATCACAAGTGCGAAAAGTGGTTTTTCCACACTAATACAAGTGCAAAAGTGGTTTCCTGCACCAACACAAGTGCGAAAAGTAGTTTCCTTCACTAACACATGTGCGAAAAGTGGGTTTTCAACACTAACACAAGTGCGAAAAGTGGTTTTTCCACACTAACACAAGTGCGAAAAGTGGTTTTTCAACACTATCACAAGTGCAAAAAGTGTTTTTTCCACACTAATACAAGTGCAAAAGTGGTTTCCTGCACCAACACAAGTGCGAAAAGTGGTTTTTCAACACTAACACAAGTGCGAAAAGTGGTTTTTCAACACTATCACAAGTGCAAAAAGTGTTTTTACACACTAATACAAGTGCAAAAGTGGTTTCCTGCACCAACACAAGTGCGAAAAGTGGTTTTTCAACACTAACACAAGTGCGAAAAGTGGTTTTTCAACACTAACACAAGTGCGAAAAGTGCTTTTTCCACACTAATACAAGTGCAAAAGTGGTTCCCTGCACCAACACAAGTGCGAAAAGTGGTTTTTCAACACTAACACAAGTGCAAAAAGTGGTTTTTTCACACTAATACAAGTGCACAAGTGGTTTCCTGCACCAACACAAGTGCGAAAAGTGGTTTTCAACACTAACACAAGTGCAAAAAGTGTTTTTTCAACACTACCCCAAGTGCTATTTTTCCACACTAATACAAGTGCAAAAGTGGTTTCCTGCACCACCACAAGTGCGAAAAGTGTTTTTTCAACACTAACACAAGTGCCAAAAGTGGTTTTTCAACACTATCACAAGTGCAAATAGTGTTTTTTCCACACTAATACAAGTGCAAAAGTGGTTTCCTGCACCAGCACAAGTGCGAAAAGTGGTTTTTCAACACTACCACAAGTGTGAAAAGTGGTTTTTCAACACTATCACAAGTGCAAAAAGTGTTTTTTCCACACTAATACAAGTGCAAAAGTGGTTTCCTGCACCAACACAAGTGCGAAAAGTGGTTTTTCAACACTAACACAAGTGCGAAAAGTGGTTTTTCAACACTAACACAAGTGCGAAAAGTGGTTTTTCCACACTAATACAAGTGCAAAAGTGGCTTCCTGCACAAACACAAGTGCAAAAAGTGGTATTTCAACACTAACACAAGTGCGAAAAGTGGTTTCCTTCACCAACACCAGTGCGAAAGGTGGTTTTTCAACACTAACACAGTGCGAAAAGTGGTTTCCTTCACTAACACATGTGCGAAAAGTGGGTTTTCAACACTAACACAAGTGCGAAAAGTGGTTTCCTTCACTAACACATGTGCGAAAAGTGGGTTTTCAACACTAACACAAGTGCGAAAAGTGGTTTCCTTCACCAACACCAGTGCGAAAAGTGGTTTTTCAACACTAACACAGTGCGAAAAGTGGTTTCCTTCACTAACACATGTGCGAAAAGTGGGTTTTCAACACTAACACAAGTGCGAAAGTGGTTTTTTCAACACTAACACAAGTGCGAAAAGTGGTTTTTCAACACTAACACAAGTGCAAAAAGTGTTTTTTCCACGGTAATACAAGTGCAAAAGTGGTTTACTGCACCAACACAAGTGTGAAAAGTGGTTTCCTTCACTAACACATGTGCGAAAAGTGGGTTTTCAACACTATCACAAGTGCGAAAAGTGGTTTTTCAACACTAACACAAGTGCGAAAAGTGGTTTTTCCACACTAATACAAGTGCAAAAGTGGTTTCCTGCACCAACACAAGTGCGAAAAGTGGTTTTTCAACACGAACACAAGTGCAAAAAGTGGTTTTTCAACACTATCACAAGTGCAAAAAGTGTTTTTTCCACACTAATACAAGTGCAAAAGTGGTTTCCTGCACCAACACAAGTGCGAAAAGTAGTTCCCTTCATTAACACATGTGCGAAAAGTGGGTTTTCAACACTATCACAAGTGCGAAAAGTGGTTTTTCCACACTAATACAAGTGCAAAAATGGTTTCCTGCACCAACACAAGTGCGAAAAGTGGTTTTTCAACACTAACACAAGTGCGAAAAGTGGTTTTTCAACACTAACACAAGTGCGAAAAGTGGTTTTTCCACACTAATACAAGTGCAAAAGTGGCTTCCTGCACAAACACAAGTGCAAAAAGTGGTATTTCAACACTAACACAAGTGCGAAAAGTGGTTTCCTTCACCAACACCAGTGCGAAAAGTGGTTTTTCAACAATAACACAGTGCGAAAAGTGGTTTCCTTCACTAACACATGTGCGAAAAGTGGGTTTTCAACACTAACACAAGTGCGAAAAGTGGTTTCCTTCACTAACACATGTGCGAAAAGTGGGTTTTCAACACTAACACAAGTGCGAAAAGTGGTTTCCTTCACCAACACCAGTGCGAAAAGTGGTTTTTCAACACTAACACAGTGCGAAAAGTGGTTTCCTTCATTAACACATGTGCGAAAAGTGGGGTTTCAACACTATCACAAGTGCGAAAAGTGGTTTTTCCACACTAATACAAGTGCAAAAATGGTTTCCTGCACCATCACAAGTGCGAAAAGTGGTTTTTCAACACTAACACAAGTGCGAAAAGTGGTTTTCCACGCTAATACAAGTGCAAAAGTGGTTTCCTGCACCAACACAAGTGCGAAAAGTGGTTTTTCAACACTAACACAAGTGCAAAAAGTGTTTTTTCAACACTATTACAAGTGCAAAAAGTGTTTTTTCCACACTAATACAAGTGCAAAAGTGGTTTCCTGCACCAACACAAGTGCGAAAAGTGGTTTTTCAACACTTACGCAAGTGCAAAAAGTGGTTTTTCAACACTATCACAAGTGCAAAAAGTGTTTTTTCCACACTAATACAAGTGCAAAAGTGGTTTCCTGCACCAACACAAGTGCGAAAAGTGGTTTTTCAACACTAACACAAGTGCGAAAAGTGGTTTTTCAACACTATCACAAGTGCAAAAAGTGGTTTTTCCACACTTACACAAGTGCAAAAGTGGTTTCCTGCACCAACACAAGTGCGAAAAGTGGTTTTTCAACACTAACACAAATGCGAAAAGTGGTTTTTCAACACTAACACAAGTGCGAAAAGTGGTTTTTCAACACTATCACAAGTGCAAATAGTGTTTTTTCCACACTAATACAAGTGCAAAAGTGGTTTCCTGCACCAGCACAAGTGCGAAAAGTGGTTTTTCAACACTAACACAAGTGTGAAAAGTGGTTTTTCAACACTATCACAAGTGCAAAAAGTGTTTTTTCCACACTAATACAAGTGCAAAGGTGGTTTCCTGCACCAACACAAGTGCGAAAAGTGGTTTTTCAACACTAACACAAGTGCGAAAAGTGGTTTTTCAACACTAACGCAAGTGCAAAAAGTGGTTTTTCCACACTAATACAAGTGCAAAAGTGGTTTCCTGCACAAACACAAGTGCAAAAAGTGGTATTTCAACACTAACACAAGTGCGAAAAGTGGTTTCCTTCACCAACACATGTGCGAAAAGTGGGTTTTCAACACTAACACAAGTGCGAAAAGTGGTTTCCTGCACAAACACAAGTGCAAAAAGTGGTATTTCAACACTAACACAGTGCGAAAAGTGGTTTCCTTCACTAACACATGTGCGAAAAGTGGGTTTTCAACACTAACACAAGTGCGAAAAGTGGTTTCCTTCACTAACACATGTGCGAAAAGTGGGTTTTCAACACTAACACAAGTGCGAAAAGTGGTTTCCTTTACCAACAGCAGTGCGAAAAGTGGTTTTTCAACACTAACACAGTGCGAAAAGTGGTTTCCTTCACTAACACATGTGCGAAAAGTGGGTTTTCAACACTAACACAAGTGCGAAAGTGGTTTTTTCAACACTAACACAAGTGCGAAAAGTGGTTTTTCAACACTAACACAAGTGCAAAAAGTGTTTTTTCCACAGTAATACAAGTGCAAAAGTGGTTTACTGCACCAACACAAGTGTGAAAAGTGGTTTCCTTCACTAACACATGTGCGAAAAGTGGGTTTTCAACACTATCACAAGTGCGAAAAGTGGTTTTTCAACACTAACACAAGTGCGAAAAGAGGTTTTTCCACACTAATACAAGTGCAAAAAGTGTTTTTTCAACACTACCACAAGTGCAAAAAGTGTTTTTCCACACTAATACAAGTGCAAAAGTGGTTTCCTGCACCAACACAAGTGCGAAAAGTGGTTTTTCCACACTAATACAAGTGCACAAGTGGTGTCCTGCACCAACACAAGTGCGAAAAGTGGTTTTCAACACTAACACAAGTGCAAAAAGTGTTTTTTCAACACTACCACAAGTGCAAAAAGTGTTTTTCCACACTAATACAAGTGCAAAAGTGGTTTCCTGCACCAACACAAGTGCGAAAAGTGGTTTTTCAACACTGCGAAAAGTGGTTTTTCAACACTAACACAAGTGCGAAAAGTGGTTTTTCAACACTAACACAAGTGCGAAAAGTGCTTTTTCCACACTAATACAAGTGCAAAAGTGGTTCCCTGCACCAACACAAGTGCGAAAAGTGGTTTTTCAACACTAACACAAGTGCAAAAAGTGGTTTTTTCACACTAATACAAGTGCACAAGTGGTTTCCTGCACCAACACAAGTGCGAAAAGTGGTTTTCAACACTAACACAAGTGCAAAAATGTTTTTTCAACACTACCCCAAGTGCAAAAAGTATTTTTCCACACTAATACAAGTGCAAAAGTGGTTTCCTGCACCACCACAAGTGAGAAAAGTGTTTTTTCAACACTAACACAAGTGCGAAAAGTGGTTTTTCAACACTATCACAAGTGCAAATAGTGTTTTTTCCACACTAATACAAGTGCAAAAGTGGTTTCCTGCACCAGCACAAGTGCGAAAAGTGGTTTTTCAACACTACCACAAGTGTGAAAAGTGGTTTTTCAACACTATCACAAGTGCAAAAAGTGTTTTTTCCACACTAATACAAGTGCAAAAGTGGTTTCCTGCACCAACACAGTGCGAAAAGTGGTTTTTCAACACTAACACAAGTGCGAAAAGTGGTTTTTCAACACTAACACAAGTGCGAAAAGTGGTTTTTCCACACTAATACAAGTGCAAAAGTGGCTTCCTGCACAAACACAAGTGCAAAAAGTGGTATTTCAACACTAACACAAGTGCGAAAAGTGGTTTCCTTCACCAACACCAGTGCGAAAGGTGGTTTTTCAACACTAACACAGTGCGAAAAGTGGTTTCCTTCACTAACACATGTGCGAAAAGTGGGTTTTCAACACTAACACAAGTGCGAAAAGTGGTTTCCTTCACTAACACATGTGCGAAAAGTGGGTTTTCAACACTAACACAAGTGCGAAAAGTGGTTTCCTTCACCAACACCAGTGCGAAAAGTGGTTTTTCAACACTAACACAGTGCGAAAAGTGGTTTCCTTCACTAACACATGTGCGAAAAGTGGGTTTTCAACACTAACACAAGTGCGAAAGTGGTTTTTTCAACACTAACACAAGTGCGAAAAGTGGTTTTTCAACACTAACACAAGTGCAAAAAGTGTTTTTTCCACAGTAATACAAGTGCAAAAGTGGTTTACTGCACCAACACAAGTGTGAAAAGTGGTTTCCTTCACTAACACATGTGCGAAAAGTGGGTTTTCAACACTATCACAAGTGCGAAAAGTGGTTTTTCAACACTAACACAAGTGCGAAAAGTGGTTTTTCCACACTAATACAAGTGCAAAAGTGGTTTCCTGCACCAACACAAGTGCGAAAAGTGGTTTTTCAACACGAACACAAGTGCAAAAAGTGGTTTTTCAACACTATCACAAGTGCAAAAAGTGTTTTTTCCACACTAATACAAGTGCAAAAGTGGTTTCCTGCACCAACACAAGTGCGAAAAGTAGTTTCCTTCATTAACACATGTGCGAAAAGTGGGTTTTCAACACTATCACAAGTGCGAAAAGTGGTTTTTCCACACTAATACAAGTGCAAAAATGGTTTCCTGCACCAACACAAGTGCGAAAAGTGGTTTTTCAACACTAACACAAGTGCGAAAAGTGGTTTTTCAACACTAACACAAGTGCGAAAAGTGTTTTTTCCACACTAATACAAGTGCAAAAGTGGCTTCCTGCACAAACACAAGTGCAAAAAGTGGTATTTCAACACTAACACAAGTGCGAAAAGTGGTTTCCTTCACCAACACCAGTGCGAAAAGTGGTTTTTCAACAATAACACAGTGCGAAAAGTGGTTTCCTTCACTAACACATGTGCGAAAAGTGGGTTTTCAACACTAACACAAGTGCGAAAAGTGGTTTCCTTCACCAACACCAGTGCGAAAACTGGTTTTTCAACACCAACACAAGTGCGAAAAGTGGTTTTTCCACGCTAATACAAGTGCAAAAGTGGTTTCCTGCAACAACACAAGTGCGAAAAGTGGTTTTTCAACACTAACACACGTGCGACAAGTGGTTTTTCAACACTATCACAAGTGCAAAAAGTGTTTTTTCCACACTAATACAAGTGCAAAAGTGGTTTCCTGCACCAACACAAGTGCGAAAAGTAGTTTCCTTCATTAACACATGTGCGAAAAGTGGGTTTTCAACACTATCACAAGTGCGAAAAGTGGTTTTTCCACACTAATACAAGTGCAAAAATGGTTTCCTGCACCAACACAAGTGCGAAAAGTGGTTTTTCAACACTAACACAAGTGCGAAAAGTGGTTTTTCAACACTATCACAAGTGCAAAAAGTGGTTTTTCCACACTTATACAAGTGCAAAAGTGGTTTCCTGCACCAACACAAGTGCGAAAAGTGGTTTTTCAACACTAACACAAATGCGAAAAGTGGTTTTTCAACACTAACACAAGTGCGAAAAGTGGTTTTTCAACACTATCACAAGTGCAAATAGTGTTTTTTCCACACTAATACAAGTGCAAAAGTGGTTTCCTGCACCAGCACAAGTGCGAAAAGTGGTTTTTCAACACTAACACAAGTGTGAAAAGTGGTTTTTCAACACTATCACAAGTGCAAAAAGTGTTTTTTCCACACTAATACAAGTGCAAAGGTGGTTTCCTGCACCAACACAAGTGCGAAAAGTGGTTTTTCAACACTAACACAAGTGCGAAAAGTGGTTTTTCAACACTAACGCAAGTGCAAAAAGTGGTTTTTCCACACTAATACAAGTGCAAAAGTGGTTTCCTGCACAAACACAAGTGCAAAAAGTGGTATTTCAACACTAACACAAGTGCGAAAAGTGGTTTCCTTCACCAACACATGTGCGAAAAGTGGGTTTTCAACACTAACACAAGTGCGAAAAGTGGTTTCCTGCACAAACACAAGTGCAAAAAGTGGTATTTCAACACTAACACAGTGCGAAAAGTGGTTTCCTTCACTAACACATGTGCGAAAAGTGGGTTTTCAACACTAACACAAGTGCGAAAAGTGGTTTCCTTCACTAACACATGTGCGAAAAGTGGGTTTTCAACACTAACACAAGTGCGAAAAGTGGTTTCCTTTACCAACAGCAGTGCGAAAAGTGGTTTTTCAACACTAACACAGTGCGAAAAGTGGTTTCCTTCACTAACACATGTGCGAAAAGTGGGTTTTCAACACTAACACAAGTGCGAAAGTGGTTTTTTCAACACTAACACAAGTGCGAAAAGTGGTTTTTCAACACTAACACAAGTGCAAAAAGTGTTTTTTCCACAGTAATACAAGTGCAAAAGTGGTTTACTGCACCAACACAAGTGTGAAAAGTGGTTTCCTTCACTAACACATGTGCGAAAAGTGGGTTTTCAACACTATCACAAGTGCGAAAAGTGGTTTTTCAACACTAACACAAGTGCGAAAAGAGGTTTTTCCACACTAATACAAGTGCAAAAAGTGTTTTTTCAACACTACCACAAGTGCAAAAAGTGTTTTTCCACACTAATACAAGTGCAAAAGTGGTTTCCTGCACCAACACAAGTGCGAAAAGTGGTTTTTCCACACTAATACAAGTGCACAAGTGGTGTCCTGCACCAACACAAGTGCGAAAAGTGGTTTTCAACACTAACACAAGTGCAAAAAGTGTTTTTTCAACACTACCACAAGTGCAAAAAGTGTTTTTCCACACTAATACAAGTGCAAAAGTGGTTTCCTGCACCAACACAAGTGCGAAAAGTGGTTTTTCAACACTGCGAAAAGTGGTTTTTCAACACTAACACAAGTGCGAAAAGTGGTTTTTCAACACTAACACAAGTGCGAAAAGTGCTTTTTCCACACTAATACAAGTGCAAAAGTGGTTCCCTGCACCAACACAAGTGCGAAAAGTGGTTTTTCAACACTAACACAAGTGCAAAAAGTGGTTTTTTCACACTAATACAAGTGCACAAGTGGTTTCCTGCACCAACACAAGTGCAAAAAGTGGTTTTCAACACTAACACAAGTGCAAAAATGTTTTTTCAACACTACCCCAAGTGCAAAAAGTATTTTTCCACACTAATACAAGTGCAAAAGTGGTTTCCTGCACCACCACAAGTGAGAAAAGTGTTTTTTCAACACTAACACAAGTGCGAAAAGTGGTTTTTCAACACTATCACAAGTGCAAATAGTGTTTTTTCCACACTAATACAAGTGCAAAAGTGGTTTCCTGCACCAGCACAAGTGCGAAAAGTGGTTTTTCAACACTACCACAAGTGTGAAAAGTGGTTTTTCAACACTATCACAAGTGCAAAAAGTGTTTTTTCCACACTAATACAAGTGCAAAAGTGGTTTCCTGCACCAACACAGTGCGAAAAGTGGTTTTTCAACACTAACACAAGTGCGAAAAGTGGTTTTTCAACACTAACACAAGTGCGAAAAGTGGTTTTTCCACACTAATACAAGTGCAAAAGTGGCTTCCTGCACAAACACAAGTGCAAAAAGTGGTATTTCAACACTAACACAAGTGCGAAAAGTGGTTTCCTTCACCAACACCAGTGCGAAAGGTGGTTTTTCAACACTAACACAGTGCGAAAAGTGGTTTCCTTCACTAACACATGTGCGAAAAGTGGGTTTTCAACACTAACACAAGTGCGAAAAGTGGTTTCCTTCACTAACACATGTGCGAAAAGTGGGTTTTCAACACTAACACAAGTGCGAAAAGTGGTTTCCTTCACCAACACCAGTGCGAAAAGTGGTTTTTCAACACTAACACAGTGCGAAAAGTGGTTTCCTTCACTAACACATGTGCGAAAAGTGGGTTTTCAACACTAACACAAGTGCGAAAGTGGTTTTTTCAACACTAACACAAGTGCGAAAAGTGGTTTTTCAACACTAACACAAGTGCAAAAAGTGTTTTTTCCACAGTAATACAAGTGCAAAAGTGGTTTACTGCACCAACACAAGTGTGAAAAGTGGTTTCCTTCACTAACACATGTGCGAAAAGTGGGTTTTCAACACTATCACAAGTGCGAAAAGTGGTTTTTCAACACTAACACAAGTGCGAAAAGTGGTTTTTCCACACTAATACAAGTGCAAAAGTGGTTTCCTGCACCAACACAAGTGCGAAAAGTGGTTTTTCAACACGAACACAAGTGCAAAAAGTGGTTTTTCAACACTATCACAAGTGCAAAAAGTGTTTTTTCCACACTAATACAAGTGCAAAAGTGGTTTCCTGCACCAACACAAGTGCGAAAAGTAGTTTCCTTCATTAACACATGTGCGAAAAGTGGGTTTTCAACACTATCACAAGTGCGAAAAGTGGTTTTTCCACACTAATACAAGTGCAAAAATGGTTTCCTGCACCAACACAAGTGCGAAAAGTGGTTTTTCAACACTAACACAAGTGCGAAAAGTGGTTTTTCAACACTAACACAAGTGCGAAAAGTGTTTTTTCCACACTAATACAAGTGCAAAAGTGGCTTCCTGCACAAACACAAGTGCAAAAAGTGGTATTTCAACACTAACACAAGTGCGAAAAGTGGTTTCCTTCACCAACACCAGTGCGAAAAGTGGTTTTTCAACAATAACACAGTGCGAAAAGTGGTTTCCTTCACTAACACATGTGCGAAAAGTGGGTTTTCAACACTAACACAAGTGCGAAAAGTGGTTTCCTTCACTAACACATGTGCGAAAAGTGGGTTTTCAACACTAACACAAGTGCGAAAAGTGGTTTCCTTCACCAACACCAGTGCGAAAAGTGGTTTTTCAACACTAACACAGTGCGAAAAGTGGTTTCCTTCATTAACACATGTGCGAAAAGTGGGGTTTCAACACTATCACAAGTGCGAAAAGTGGTTTTTCCACACTAATACAAGTGCAAAAATGGTTTCCTGCACCATCACAAGTGCGAAAAGTGGTTTTTCAACACTAACACAAGTGCGAAAAGTGGTTTTCCACGCTAATACAAGTGCAAAAGTGGTTTCCTGCACCAACACAAGTGCGAAAAGTGGTTTTTCAACACTAACACAAGTGCAAAAAGTGTTTTTTCAAAACTATTACAAGTGCAAAAAGTGTTTTTTCCACACTAATACAAGTGCAAAAGTGGTTTCCTGCACCAACACAAGTGCGAAAAGTGGTTTTTCAACACTAACGCAAGTGCAAAAAGTGGTTTTTCAACACTATCACAAGTGCAAAAAGTGTTTTTTCCACACTAATACAAGTGCAAAAGTGGTTTCCTGCACCAACACAAGTGCGAAAAGTGGTTTTTCAACACTAACACAAGTGCGAAAAGTGGTTTTTCAACACTAACACAAGTGCGAAAAGTGGTTTTTCAACACTATCACAAGTGCAAATAGTGTTTTTTCCACACTAATACAAGTGCAAAAGTGGTTTCCTGCACCAGCACAAGTGCGAAAAGTGGTTTTTCAACACTAACACAAGTGTGAAAAGTGGTTTTTCAACACTATCACAAGTGCAAAAAGTGTTTTTTCCACACTAATACAAGTGCAAAAGTGGTTTCCTGCACCAACACAAGTGCGAAAAGTGGTTTTTCAACACTAACACAAGTGCGAAAAGTGGTTTTTCAACACTAACGCAAGTGCAAAAAGTGGTTTTTCCACACTAATACAAGTGCAAAAGTGGTTTCCTGCACAAACACAAGTGCAAAAAGTGGTATTTCAACACTAACACAAGTGCGAAAAGTGGTTTCCTTCACCAACACATGTGCGAAAAGTGGGTTTTCAACACTAACACAAGTGCGAAAAGTGGTTTCCTGCAAAAACACAAGTGCAAAAAGTGGTATTTCAACACTAACACAGTGCGAAAAGTGGTTTCCTTCACTAACACATGTGCGAAAAGTGGGTTTTCAACACTAACACAAGTGCGAAAAGTGGTTTCCTTCACTAACACATGTGCGAAAAGTGGGTTTTCAACACTAACACAAGTGCGAAAAGTGGTTTCCTTCACCAACAGCAGTGCGAAAAGTGGTTTTTCAACACTACCACAGTGCGAAAAGTGGTTTCCTTCACTAACACATGTGCGAAAAGTGGGTTTTCAACACTAACACAAGTGCGAAAGTGGTTTTTTCAACACTAACACAAGTGCGAAAAGTGGTTTTTCAACACTAACACAAGTGCAAAAAGTGTTTTTTCCACAGTAATACAAGTGCAAAAGTGGTTTACTGCACCAACACAAGTGTGAAAAGTGGTTTCCTTCACTAACACATGTGCGAAAAGTGGGTTTTCAACACTATCACAAGTGCGAAAAGTGGTTTTTCAACACTAACACAAGTGCGAAAAGAGGTTTTTCCACACTAATACAAGTGCAAAAAGTGTTTTTTCAACACTACCACAAGTGCAAAAAGTGTTTTTCCACACTAATACAAGTGCAAAAGTGGTTTCCTGCACCAACACAAGTGCGAAAAGTGGTTTTTCCACACTAATACAAGTGCACAAGTGGTGTCCTGCACCAACACAAGTGCGAAAAGTGGTTTTCAACACTAACACAAGTGCAAAAAGTGTTTTTTCAACACTACCACAAGTGCAAAAAGTGTTTTTCCACACTAATACAAGTGCAAAAGTGGTTTCCTGCACCAACACAAGTGCGAAAAGTGGTTTTTCAACACTGCGAAAAGTGGTTTTTCAACACTAACACAAGTGCAAAAAGTGTTTTTTCAACACTATCACAAGTGCAAAAAGTGTTTTTTCCACACTAATACAAGTGCAAAAGTGGTTTCCTGCACCAACACAAGTGCGAAAAGTGGTTTTTCAACACTAACACAAGTGCGAAAAGTGGTTTTTCAACACTATCACAAGTGCAAAAAGTGTTTTTTCCACACTAATACAAGTGCAAAAGTGGTTTCCTGCACCAACACAAGTGCGAAAAGTGGTTTTTCAACACTAACACAAGTGCGAAAAGTGGTTTTTCAACACTAACACAAGTGCGAAAAGTGGTTTTTCAACACTAACACAAGTGCAAAAAGTGTTTTTTCAACACTATCACAAGTGCAAAAAGTGTTTTTTCCACACTAATACAAGTGCAAAAGTGGTTTCCTGCACCAACACAAGTGCAAAAAGTGGTTTTTCAACACTAACACAAGTGCAAAATGTGTTTTTTCAACACTATCACAAGTGCAAAAAGTGTTTGTTCCACACTAATACAAGTGCAAAAGTGGTTTCCTGCACCAACACAAGTGCGAAAAGTGGTTTTTCAACACCAACACAAGTGCAAAAGTGGTTTCCTGCACCAACACAAGTGCGAAAAGTGGTTTTTCAACACTAACACAAGTGCGAAAAGTGTTTTTTCAACACTAATACAAATGCAAAAGTGGTTTCCTGCACCAACACAAGTGCGAAAAGTGGTTTTTCAACACTAACACAAGTGCAAAATGTGTTTTTTCAACACTATCACAAGTGCAAAAAGTGTTTTTTCCACACTAAGACAAGTGCAAAAGTGGTTTCCTGCACCAACACAAGTGCGAAAAGTGGTTTTTCAACACCAACACAAGTGCCAAAAGTGGTTTTTCAACACTATCACAAGTGCAAAAAGTGTTTTTTCCACACTAAGACAAGTGCAAAAGTGGTTTCCTGCACCAACACAAGTGCGAAAAGTGGTTTTTCAACACTAACACAAGTGCGAAAAGTGGGTTTTCAACACTATCACAAGTGCAAAAAGTATTTTTTCCACACTAATACAAGTGCAAAAGTGGTTTCCTGCACCAACACAATTGCGAAAAGTGGTTTTTCAACACTAACACAAGTGCGAAAAGTGGTTTGTCAACACTATCACAAGTGCAAAAAGTGTTTTTTCAACACTAATACAAGTGCAAAAGTGGTTTCCTGCACCAACACAAGTGCGAAAAGTGGTTTTTCAACACTAACACAAGTGCGAAAAGTGGTTTCCTTCACCAACACCAGTGCGAAAGGTGGTTTTTCAACACTAACACAGTGCGAAAAGTGGTTTCCTTCACTAACACATGTGCGAAAAGTGGGTTTTCAACACTAACACAAGTGCGAAAAGTGGTTTCCTTCACTAACACATGTGCGAAAAGTGGGTTTTCAACACTAACACAAGTGCGAAAAGTGGTTTCCTTCACCAACACCAGTGCGAAAAGTGGTTTTTCAACACTAACACAGTGCGAAAAGTGGTTTCCTTCACTAACACATGTGCGAAAAGTGGGTTTTCAACACTAACACAAGTGCGAAAGTGGTTTTTTCAACACTAACACAAGTGCGAAAAGTGGTTTTTCAACACTAACACAAGTGCAAAAAGTGTTTTTTCCACAGTAATACAAGTGCAAAAGTGGTTTACTGCACCAACACAAGTGTGAAAAGTGGTTTCCTTCACTAACACATGTGCGAAAAGTGGGTTTTCAACACTATCACAAGTGCGAAAAGTGGTTTTTCAACACTAACACAAGTGCGAAAAGTGGTTTTTCCACACTAATACAAGTGCAAAAGTGGTTTCCTGCACCAACACAAGTGCGAAAAGTGGTTTTTCAACACGAACACAAGTGCAAAAAGTGGTTTTTCAACACTATCACAAGTGCAAAAAGTGTTTTTTCCACACTAATACAAGTGCAAAAGTGGTTTCCTGCACCAACACAAGTGCGAAAAGTAGTTTCCTTCATTAACACATGTGCGAAAAGTGGGTTTTCAACACTATCACAAGTGCGAAAAGTGGTTTTTCCACACTAATACAAGTGCAAAAATGGTTTCCTGCACCAACACAAGTGCGAAAAGTGGTTTTTCAACACTAACACAAGTGCGAAAAGTGGTTTTTCAACACTAACACAAGTGCGAAAAGTGTTTTTTCCACACTAATACAAGTGCAAAAGTGGCTTCCTGCACAAACACAAGTGCAAAAAGTGGTATTTCAACACTAACACAAGTGCGAAAAGTGGTTTCCTTCACCAACACCAGTGCGAAAAGTGGTTTTTCAACAATAACACAGTGCGAAAAGTGGTTTCCTTCACTAACACATGTGCGAAAAGTGGGTTTTCAACACTAACACAAGTGCGAAAAGTGGTTTCCTTCACTAACACATGTGCGAAAAGTGGGTTTTCAACACTAACACAAGTGCGAAAAGTGGTTTCCTTCACCAACACCAGTGCGAAAAGTGGTTTTTCAACACTAACACAGTGCGAAAAGTGGTTTCCTTCATTAACACATGTGCGAAAAGTGGGGTTTCAACACTATCACAAGTGCGAAAAGTGGTTTTTCCACACTAATACAAGTGCAAAAATGGTTTCCTGCACCATCACAAGTGCGAAAAGTGGTTTTTCAACACTAACACAAGTGCGAAAAGTGGTTTTCCACGCTAATACAAGTGCAAAAGTGGTTTCCTGCACCAACACAAGTGCGAAAAGTGGTTTTTCAACACTAACACAAGTGCAAAAAGTGTTTTTTCAAAACTATTACAAGTGCAAAAAGTGTTTTTTCCACACTAATACAAGTGCAAAAGTGGTTTCCTGCACCAACACAAGTGCGAAAAGTGGTTTTTCAACACTAACGCAAGTGCAAAAAGTGGTTTTTCAACACTATCACAAGTGCAAAAAGTGTTTTTTCCACACTAATACAAGTGCAAAAGTGGTTTCCTGCACCAACACAAGTGCGAAAAGTGGTTTTTCAACACTAACACAAGTGCGAAAAGTGGTTTTTCAACACTAACACAAGTGCGAAAAGTGGTTTTTCAACACTATCACAAGTGCAAATAGTGTTTTTTCCACACTAATACAAGTGCAAAAGTGGTTTCCTGCACCAGCACAAGTGCGAAAAGTGGTTTTTCAACACTAACACAAGTGTGAAAAGTGGTTTTTCAACACTATCACAAGTGCAAAAAGTGTTTTTTCCACACTAATACAAGTGCAAAAGTGGTTTCCTGCACCAACACAAGTGCGAAAAGTGGTTTTTCAACACTAACACAAGTGCGAAAAGTGGTT
The DNA here is from genome assembly GCF_964187855.1 of Myxine glutinosa. Taxonomy (NCBI): domain Eukaryota; kingdom Metazoa; phylum Chordata; class Myxini; order Myxiniformes; family Myxinidae; genus Myxine; species Myxine glutinosa. The sequence continues at coordinate 21,568 of NW_027618571.1, read as the reverse complement.
TTTCAACACTAACGCAAGTGCAAAAAGTGGTTTTTCCACACTAATACAAGTGCAAAAGTGGTTTCCTGCACAAACACAAGTGCAAAAAGTGGTATTTCAACACTAACACAAGTGCGAAAAGTGGTTTCCTTCACCAACACATGTGCGAAAAGTGGGTTTTCAACACTAACACAAGTGCGAAAAGTGGTTTCCTGCAAAAACACAAGTGCAAAAAGTGGTATTTCAACACTAACACAGTGCGAAAAGTGGTTTCCTTCACTAACACATGTGCGAAAAGTGGGTTTTCAACACTAACACAAGTGCGAAAAGTGGTTTCCTTCACTAACACATGTGCGAAAAGTGGGTTTTCAACACTAACACAAGTGCGAAAAGTGGTTTCCTTCACCAACAGCAGTGCGAAAAGTGGTTTTTCAACACTACCACAGTGCGAAAAGTGGTTTCCTTCACTAACACATGTGCGAAAAGTGGGTTTTCAACACTAACACAAGTGCGAAAGTGGTTTTTTCAACACTAACACAAGTGCGAAAAGTGGTTTTTCAACACTAACACAAGTGCAAAAAGTGTTTTTTCCACAGTAATACAAGTGCAAAAGTGGTTTACTGCACCAACACAAGTGTGAAAAGTGGTTTCCTTCACTAACACATGTGCGAAAAGTGGGTTTTCAACACTATCACAAGTGCGAAAAGTGGTTTTTCAACACTAACACAAGTGCGAAAAGAGGTTTTTCCACACTAATACAAGTGCAAAAAGTGTTTTTGCAACACTACCACAAGTGCAAAAAGTGTTTTTCCACACTAATACAAGTGCAAAAGTGGTTTCCTGCACCAACACAAGTGCGAAAAGTGGTTTTTCCACACTAATACAAGTGCACAAGTGGTGTCCTGCACCAACACAAGTGCGAAAAGTGGTTTTCAACACTAACACAAGTGCAAAAAGTGTTTTTTCAACACTACCACAAGTGCAAAAAGTGTTTTTCCACACTAATACAAGTGCAAAAGTGGTTTCCTGCACCAACACAAGTGCGAAAAGTGGTTTTTCAACACTGCGAAAAGTGGTTTTTCAACACTAACACAAGTGCAAAAAGTGTTATTTCAACACTATCACAAGTGCAAAAAGTGTTTTTTCCACACTAATACAAGTGCAAAAGTGGTTTCCTGCACCAACACAAGTGCGAAAAGTGGTTTTTCAACACTAACACAAGTGCGAAAAGTGGTTTTTCAACACTATCACAAGTGCAAAAAGTGTTTTTTCCACACTAATACAAGTGCAAAAGTGGTTTCCTGCACCAACACAAGTGCGAAAAGTGGTTTTTCAACACTAACACAAGTGCGAAAAGTGGTTTTTCAACACTAACACAAGTGCGAAAAGTGGTTTTTCAACACTAACACAAGTGCAAAAAGTGTTTTTTCAACACTATCACAAGTGCAAAAAGTGTTTTTTCCACACTAATACAAGTGCAAAAGTGGTTTCCTGCACCAACACAAGTGCAAAAAGTGGTTTTTCAACACTAACACAAGTGCAAAATGTGTTTTTTCAACACTATCACAAGTGCAAAAAGTGTTTTTTCCACACTAATACAAGTGCAAAAGTGGTTTCCTGCACCAACACAAGTGCGAAAAGTGGTTTTTCAACACCAACACAAGTGCAAAAGTGGTTTCCTGCACCAACACAAGTGCGAAAAGTGGTTTTTCAACACTAACACAAGTGCGAAAAGTGTTTTTTCAACACTAATACAAATGCAAAAGTGGTTTCCTGCACCAACACAAGTGCGAAAAGTGGTTTTTCAACACTAACACAAGTGCAAAATGTGTTTTTTCAACACTATCACAAGTGCAAAAAGTGTTTTTTCCACACTAAGACAAGTGCAAAAGTGGTTTCCTGCACCAACACAAGTGCGAAAAGTGGTTTTTCAACACCAACACAAGTGCCAAAAGTGGTTTTTCAACACTATCACAAGTGCAAAAAGTGTTTTTTCCACACTAAGACAAGTGCAAAAGTGGTTTCCTGCACCAACACAAGTGCGAAAAGTGGTTTTTCAACACTAACACAAGTGCGAAAAGTGGGTTTTCAACACTATCACAAGTGCAAAAAGTATTTTTTCCACACTAATACAAGTGCAAAAGTGGTTTCCTGCACCAACACAATTGCGAAAAGTGGTTTTTCAACACTAACACAAGTGCGAAAAGTGGTTTGTCAACACTATCACAAGTGCAAAAAGTGTTTTTTCAACACTAATACAAGTGCAAAAGTGGTTTCCTGCACCAACACAAGTGCGAAAAGTGGTTTTTCAACACTAACACAAGTGCGAAAAGTGGTTTTTCAACACTAACACAAGTGCGAAAAGTGGTTTTGCCACACTAATACAAGTGCAAAAGTGGTTTCCTGCACCAACACAAGTGCGAAAAGTGGTTTTTCAACACTAACACAAGTGCAAAAAGTGTTTTTTCAACACTATCACAAGTGCAAAAAGTGGTTTCCTGCACCAACACAAGTGCGAAAAGTGGTTTTTCAACACTAACACAAGTGCGAAAAGTGTTTTTTCAACACTATCACAAGTGCAAAAAGTGTTTTTTCCACACTAATACAAGTGCAAAAGTGGTTTCCTGCACCAACACAAGTGCGAAAAGTGGTTTTTCAACACTATCACAAGTGCAAAAAGTGTTTTTTCCACACTAATACAAGTGCAAAAGTGGTTTCCTGCACCAACACAAGTGCGAAAAGTGGTTTTTCAACACTAACACAAGTGCAAAAAGTGGTTTTTTTTAACACTAACACAAGTGCGAAAAGTGGTTTTTCAACACTAACACAAGTGCAAAAAGTGTTTTTTCAACACTATCACAAGTGCAAAAAGTGTTTTTTCCACACTAATACAAGAGCAAAAGTGGTTTCCTGCACCAACACAAGTGCGAAAAGTGGTTTTTCAACACTAACACAAGTGCGAAAAGTGGTTTTTCAACACTATCACAAGTGCAAAAAGTGTTTTTTCCACACTAATACAAGTGGAAAAGTGGTTTCCTGCACCAACACAAGTGCGAAAAGTGGTTTTTCAACACTATCACAAGGGCAAAAAGTGTTTTTTCCACACTAATACAAGTGCAAAAGTGGTTTCCTGCACCAACACAAGTGCGAAAAGTGGTTTTTCAACACTAACACAAGTGCGAAAAGTGGTTTTTTAACACTAACACAAGTGCGAAAAGTGGTTTTGCAACACTAACACAAGTGCAAAAAGTGTTTTTTCAACACTATCACAAGTGCAAAAAGTGTTTTTTCCACACTAATACAAGTGCAAAAGTGGTTTCCTGCACCAACACAAGTGCGAAAAGTGGTTTTTCAACACTAACACAAGTGCGAAAAGTGGTTTTTCAACACTAACACAAGTGCGAAAAGTGGTTTTTCCACACTAATACAAGTGCAAAAGTGGTTTCCTGCACAAACACAAGTGCGAAAAGTGGTTTTTCAACACTAACACAAGTGCAAAAAGTGTTTTTTCAACACTATCACAAGTGCAAAAAGTGTTTTTCCACACTAATACAAGTGCAAAAGTGGTTTCCTGCACCAACACCAGTGCGAAAAGTGGTTTTTCAACACTAACACAAGTGCGAAAAGTGGTTTTTCAACACTAACACAAGTGCGAAAAGTGGTTTTTCAACACTAACACAAGTGCAAAAAGTGTTTTTTCAACACTATCACAAGTGCAAAAAGTGTTTTTTCCACACTAATACAAGTGCAAAAGTGGTTTCCTGCACCAACACAAGTGCGAAAAGTGGTTTTTCAACACTAACACAAGTGCGAAAAGTGGTTTTTCAACACTAACACAAGTGCAAAAAGTGTTTTTTCAACACTATCACAAGTGCAAAAAGTGTTTTTTTCCACACTAATACAAGTGCAAAAGTGGTTTCCTGCACCAACACAAGTGCAAAAGTGGTTTCCTGCACCAGCACAAGTGCGAAAAGTGGTTTTTCAACACTAACACAAGTGCGAAAAGTGGTTTTTCAACACTACCACAAGTGCAAAAAGTGTTTTTGCCACACTAATACAAGTGCAAAAGTGGTTTCCTGCACCAACACAAGTGCGAAAAGTGGTTTTTCAACACTAACACAAGTGCGAAAAGTGGTTTTTCAACACTAACACAAGTGCAAAAAGTGTTTTTTCAACACTATCACAAGTGCAATAAGTGTTTTTTTCCACACTAATACAAGTGCAAAAGTGGTTTCCTGCACCAACACAAGTGCAAAAGTGGTTTCCTGCACCAGCACAAGTGCGAAAAGTGGTTTTTCAACACTAACACAAGTGCGAAAAGTGGTTTTTCAACACTACCACAAGTGCAAAAAGTGTTTTTGCCACACTAATACAAGTGCAAAAGTGGTTTCCTGCACCAACACAAGTGCGAAAAGTGGTTTTTCAACACTAACACAAGTGCAAAATGTGTTTTTTCAACACTATAACAAGTGCAAAAAGTGTTTTTGCCACACTAATACAAGTGCAAAAGTGGTTTCCTGCACCAACACAAGTGCGAAAAGTGGTTTTTCAACACCAACACAAGTGCCAAAAGTGGTTTTTCAACACTATCACAAGTGCAAAAAGTGTTTTTTCCACACTAAGACAAGTGCAAAAGTGGTTTCCTGCACCAACACAAGTGCGAAAAGTGGTTTTTCAACACTAACACAAGTGCGAAAAGTGGGTTTTCAACACTATCACAAGTGCAAAAAGTATTTTTTCCACACTAATACAAGTGCAAAAGTGGTTTCCTGCACCAACACAATTGTGAAAAGTGGTTTTTCAACACTAACACAAGTGCGAAAAGTGGTTTGTCAACACTATCACAAGTGCAAAAAGTGTTTTTTCCACACTAATACAAGTGCAAAAGTGGTTTCCTGCACCAACACAAGTGCGAAAAGTGGTTTTTCAACACTAACACAAGTGTGAAAAGTGGTTTTTCAACACTAACACAAGTGCGAAAAGTGGTTTGTCCACACTAATACAAGTGCAAAAGTGGTTTCCTGCACCAACACAAGTGCGAAATGTGGTTTTTCAACACTAACACAAGTGCAAAAAGTGTTTTTTCAACACTATCACAAGTGCAAAAAGTGTTTTTACCACACTAATACAAGAGCAAAAGTGGTTTCCTGCACCAACACAAGTGCGAAAAGTGGTTTTTCAACACTAACACAAGTGCAAAAAGTGTTTTTTCCACACTAATACAAGTGCAAAAGTGGTTTCCGGCACCAACACAAGTGCGAAAAGTGGTTTTTCAACACCAACACAAGTGCCAAAAGTGGTTTTTCAACACTATCACAAGTGCAAAAAGTGTTTTTTCCACACTAAGACAAGTGCAAAAGTGGTTTCCTGCACCAACACAAGTGCGAAAAGTGGTTTTTCAACACTAACACAAGTGCGAAAAGTGGGTTTTCAACACTATCACAAGTGCAAAAAGTATTTTTTCCACACTAATACAAGTGCAAAAGTGGTTTCCTGCACCAACACAATTGTGAAAAGTGGTTTTTCAACACTAACACAAGTGCGAAAAGTGGTTTGTCAACACTATCACAAGTGCAAAAAGTGTTTTTTCCACACTAATACAAGTGCAAAAGTGGTTTCCTGCACCAACACAAGTGCGAAAAGTGGTTTTTCAACACTAACACAAGTGTGAAAAGTGGTTTTTCAACACTAACACAAGTGCGAAAAGTGGTTTTTCCACACTAATACAAGTGCAAAAGTGGTTTCCTGCACCAACACAAGTGCGAAAAGTGGTTTTTCAACACTAACACAAGTGCAAAAAGTGTTTTTTCAACACTATCACAAGTGCAAAAAGTGTTTTTTCCACACTAATACAAGAGCAAAAGTGGTTTCCTGCACCAACACAAGTGCGAAAAGTGGTTTTTCAACACTAACACAAGTGCGAAAAGTGGTTTTTCAACACTATCACAAGTGCAAAAAGTGTTTTTTCCACACTAATACAAGTGCAAAAGTGGTTTCCTGCACCAACACAAGTGCGAAAAGTGGTTTTTCAACACTATCACAAGTACAAAAAGTGTTTTTTCCACACTAATACAAGTGCAAAAGTGGTTTCCTGCACCAACACAAGTGCGAAAAGTGGTTTTTCAACACTAACACAAGTGCGAAAAGTGGATTTTTAACACTAACACAAGTGCGAAAAGTGGTTTTTCAACACTAACACAAGTGCAAAAAGTCTTTTTTCAACACTATCACAAGTGCAAAAAGTGTTTTTCCACACTAATACAAGAGCAAAAGTGGTTTCCTGCACCTACACAAGTGCGAAAAGTGGTTTTTCAACACTAACACAAGTGCGAAATGTGGTTTTTCAACACTATCACAAGTGCAAAAAGTGTTTTTTCCACACTAATACAAGTGCAAAAGTGGTTTCCTGCACCAACACAAGTGCGAAAAGTGGTTTTTCAACACTATCACAAGTGCAAAAAGTGTTTTTTCCACACTAATACAAGTGCAAAAGTGGTTTCCTGCACCAACACAAGTGCGAAAAGTGGTTTTTCAACACTGACACAAGTGCGAAAAGTGGTTTTTTAACACTAACACAAGTGCGAAAAGTGGTTTTGCAACACTAACACAAGTGCAAAAAGTGTTTTTTCAACACTATCACAAGTGCAAAAAGTGTTTTTTCCACACTAATACAAGTGCAAAAGTGGTTTGCTGCACCAACACAAGTGCGAAAAGTGGTTTTTCAACACTAACACAAGTGCAAAAAGTGGTTTTTCAACACTAACACAAGTGCAAAAAGTGTTTTTTCAACACTATCACAAGTGCAAAAAGTGTTTTTTCAACACTAACACAAGTGCGAAAAGTGGTTTTTCCATACTAATACAAGTGCAAAAGTGGTTTCCTGCACAAACACAAGTGCGAAAAGTCGTTTTTCAACACTAACACAAGTGCAAAAAGTGTTTTTTCAACACTATCACAAGTGCAAAAAGTGTTTTTTCCACACTAATACAAGTGCAAAAGTGGTTTCCTGCACCAACACAAGTGCGAAAAGTGGTTTTTCAACACTAACACAAGTGTGAAAAGTGGTTTTTCAACACTATCACAAGTGCAAAAAGTGTTTTTTCCACACTAATACAAGTGCAAAAGTGGTTTCCTGCACCAACACAAGTGCGAAAAGTGGTTTTTCAACACTAACACAAGTGCGAAAAGTGGTTTTTCAACACTAACACAAGTGCGAAAAGTGGTTTTTCAACACTAACACAAGTGCAAAAATTGTTTTTTCAACACTATCACAAGTGCAAAAAGTGTTTTTTCCACACTAATACAAGTGCAAAAGTGGTTTCCTGCACCAACACAAGTGCAAAAAGTGGTTTTTCAACACTAACACAAGTGCAAAATGTGTTTTTTCAACACTATCACAAGTGCAAAAAGTGTTTTTTCCACACTAATACAAGTGCAAAAGTGGTTTCCTGCACCAACACAAGTGCGAAAAGTGTTTTTTCAACACCAACACAAGTGCAAAAGTGGTTTCCTGCACCAACACAAGTGCGAAAAGTGGTTTTTCAACACTAACACAAGTGCGAAAAGTGGTTTTTCAACACTAACACAAGTGCAAAAAGTGGTTTTGCCACACTAATACAAGTGCAAAAGTGGTTTCCTGCACCAACACAAGTGCGAAAAGTGGTTTTTCAACACTAACACAAGTGCAAAAAGTGTTTTTTCAACACTATTACAAGTGCAAAAAGTGTTTTTTCGACACTAATACAAGTGCAAAAGTGGTTTCCTGCACCAACACAAGTGCGAAAAGTGGTTTTTCAACACTAACGCAAGTGCAAAAAGTGGTTTTTCAACACTATCACAAGTGCAAAAAGTGTTTTTTCCACACTAATACAAGTGCAAAAGTGGTTTCCTGCACCAACACAAGTGTGAAAAGTGGTTTTTCAACACTAACACAAGTGCGAAAAGTGGTTTTTCAACACTATCACAAGTGCAAAAAGTGGTTTTTCCACACTAATACAAGTGCAAAAGTGGTTTCCTGCACCAACACAAGTGCGAAAAGTGGTTTTTCAACACTAACACAAATGTGAAAAGTGGTTTTTCAACACTAACACAAGTGCGAAAAGTGGTTTTTCAACACTATCACAAGTGCAAAAAGTGTTTTTTCCACACTAATACAAGTGCAAAAGTGGTTTCCTGCACCAGCACAAGTGCGAAAAGTGGTTTTTCAACACTAACACAAGTGCGAAAAGTATTTTTCAACACTATCACAAGTGCAAAAAGTGTTTTTTCCACACTAATACAAGTGCAAAAGTGGTTTCCTGCACCAACACAAGTGCGAAAAGTGTTTTTTCAACACTAACACAAGTGCGAAAAGTGGTTTTTCAACACTAACACAAGTGCGAAAAGTGGTTTTTCCACACTAATACAAGTGCAAAAGTGGTTTCCTGCACAAATACAGGTGCGAAAAGTGGTTTTTCAACACTAACACAAGTGCAAAAAGTGTTTTTTCAACACTATCACAAGTGCAAAAAGTGTTTTTTCCACACTAATACAAGTGCAAAAGTGGTTTCCTGCACCAACACAAGTGCGAAAAGTGGTTTTTCAACACTAACACAAGTGCGAAAAGTGGTTTTTCAACACTATCACAAGTGCAAAAAGTGTTTTTTCCACACTAATACAAGTGCAAAAGTGGTTTCCTGCACCAACACAAGTGCGAAAAGTGGTTTTTCAACACTAACACAAGTGCGAAAAGTGGTTTTTCAACACTAACACAAGTGCGAAAAGTGGTTTTTCAACACTAACACAAGTGCAAAAAGTGTTTTTTCAACACTATCACAAGTGCAAAAAGTGTTTTTTCCACACTAATACAAGTGCAAAAGTGGTTTCCTGCACCAACACAAGTGCGAAAAGTGGTTTTTCAACACTAACACAAGTGCAAAATGTGTTTTTTCAACACTATCACAAGTGCAAAAAGTGTTTTTCCACACTAATACAAGTGCAAAAGTGGTTTCCTGCTCCAACACAAGTGCGAAAAGTGGTTTTTCAACACCAACACAAGTGCCAAAAGTGGTTTTTCAACAGTATCACAAGTGCAAAAAGTGTTTTTTCCACACTAAGACAAGTGCAAAAGTGGTTTCCTGCACCAACACAAGTGCGAAAAGTGGTTTTTCAACACTAACACAAGTGCGAAAAGTGGGTTTTCAACACTATCACAAGTGCAAAAAGTATTTTTTCCACACTAATACAAGTGCAAAAGTGGTTTCCTGCACCAACACAATTGTGAAAAGTGGTTTTTCAACACTAACACAAGTGCGAAAAGTGGTTTGTCAACACTATCACAAGTGCAAAAAGTGTTTTTTCCACACTAATACAAGTGCAAAAGTGGTTTCCTGCACCAACACAAGTGCGAAAAGTGGTTTTTCAACACTAACACAAGTGTGAAAAGTGGTTTTTCAACACTAACACAAGTGCGAAAAGTGGTTTGTCCACACTAATACAAGTGCAAAAGTGGTTTCCTGCACCAACACAAGTGCGAAATGTGGTTTTTCAACACTAACACAAGTGCAAAAAGTGTTTTTTCAACACTATCACAAGTGCAAAAAGTGTTTTTACCACACTAATACAAGAGCAAAAGTGGTTTCCTGCACCAACACAAGTGCGAAAAGTGGTTTTTCAACACTAACACAAGTGCAAAAAGTGTTTTTTCCACACTAATACAAGTGCAAAAGTGGTTTCCGGCACCAACACAAGTGCGAAAAGTGGTTTTTCAACACCAACACAAGTGCCAAAAGTGGTTTTTCAACACTATCACAAGTGCAAAAAGTGTTTTTTCCACACTAAGACAAGTGCAAAAGTGGTTTCCTGCACCAACACAAGTGCGAAAAGTGGTTTTTCAACACTAACACAAGTGCGAAAAGTGGGTTTTCAACACTATCACAAGTGCAAAAAGTATTTTTTCCACACTAATACAAGTGCAAAAGTGGTTTCCTGCACCAACACAATTGTGAAAAGTGGTTTTTCAACACTAACACAAGTGCGAAAAGTGGTTTGTCAACACTATCACAAGTGCAAAAAGTGTTTTTTCCACACTAATACAAGTGCAAAAGTGGTTTCCTGCACCAACACAAGTGCGAAAAGTGGTTTTTCAACACTAACACAAGTGTGAAAAGTGGTTTTTCAACACTAACACAAGTGCGAAAAGTGGTTTTTCCACACTAATACAAGTGCAAAAGTGGTTTCCTGCACCAACACAAGTGCGAAAAGTGGTTTTTCAACACTAACACAAGTGCAAAAAGTGTTTTTTCAACACTATCACAAGTGCAAAAAGTGTTTTTTCCACACTAATACAAGAGCAAAAGTGGTTTCCTGCACCAACACAAGTGCGAAAAGTGGTTTTTCAACACTAACACAAGTGCGAAAAGTGGTTTTTCAACACTATCACAAGTGCAAAAAGTGTTTTTTCCACACTAATACAAGTGCAAAAGTGGTTTCCTGCACCAACACAAGTGCGAAAAGTGGTTTTTCAACACTATCACAAGTACAAAAAGTGTTTTTTCCACACTAATACAAGTGCAAAAGTGGTTTCCTGCACCAACACAAGTGCGAAAAGTGGTTTTTCAACACTAACACAAGTGCGAAAAGTGGATTTTTAACACTAACACAAGTGCGAAAAGTGTTTTTCAACACTAACACAAGTGCAAAAAGTCTTTTTTCAACACTATCACAAGTGCAAAAAGTGTTTTTCCACACTAATACAAGAGCAAAAGTGGTTTCCTGCACCTACACAAGTGCGAAAAGTGGTTTTTCAACACTAACACAAGTGCGAAATGTGGTTTTTCAACACTATCACAAGTGCAAAAAGTGTTTTTTCCACACTAATACAAGTGCAAAAGTGGTTTCCTGCACCAACACAAGTGCGAAAAGTGGTTTTTCCAACACTATCACAAGTGCAAAAAGTGTTTTTTCCACACTAATACAAGTGCAAAAGTGGTTTCCTGCACCAACACAAGTGCGAAAAGTGGTTTTTCAACACTGACACAAGTGCGAAAAGTGGTTTTTTAACACTAACACAAGTGCGAAAAGTGGTTTTGCAACACTAACACAAGTGCAAAAAGTGTTTTTTCAACACTATCACAAGTGCAAAAAGTGTTTTTTCCACACTAATACAAGTGCAAAAGTGGTTTGCTGCACCAACACAAGTGCGAAAAGTGGTTTTCAACACTAACACAAGTGCAAAAAGTGGTTTTTCAACACTAACACAAGTGCAAAAAGTGTTTTTTCAACACTATCACAAGTGCAAAAAGTGTTTTTCAACACTAACACAAGTGCGAAAAGTGGTTTTTCCATACTAATACAAGTGCAAAAGTGGTTTCCTGCACAAACACAAGTGCGAAAAGTGGTTTTTCAACACTAACACAAGTGCAAAAAGTGTTTTTTCAACACTATCACAAGTGCAAAAAGTGTTTTTTCCACACTAATACAAGTGCAAAAGTGGTTTCCTGCACCAACACAAGTGCGAAAAGTGGTTTTTCAACACTAACACAAGTGTGAAAAGTGGTTTTTCAACACTATCACAAGTGCAAAAAGTGTTTTTTCCACACTAATACAAGTGCAAAAGTGGTTTCCTGCACCAACACAAGTGCGAAAAGTGGTTTTTCAACACTAACACAAGTGCGAAAAGTGGTTTTTCAACACTAACACAAGTGCGAAAAGTGGTTTTTCAACACTAACACAAGTGCAAAAATTGTTTTTTCAACACTATCACAAGTGCAAAAAGTGTTTTTTCCACACTAATACAAGTGCAAAAGTGGTTTCCTGCACCAACACAAGTGCAAAAAGTGGTTTTTCAACACTAACACAAGTGCAAAATGTGTTTTTTCAACACTATCACAAGTGCAAAAAGTGTTTTTTCCACACTAATACAAGTGCAAAAGTGGTTTCCTGCACCAACACAAGTGCGAAAAGTGTTTTTTCAACACCAACACAAGTGCAAAAGTGGTTTCCTGCACCAACACAAGTGCGAAAAGTGGTTTTTCAACACTAACACAAGTGCGAAAAGTGGTTTTTCAACACTAACACAAGTGCAAAAAGTGGTTTTGCCACACTAATACAAGTGCAAAAGTGGTTTCCTGCACCAACACAAGTGCGAAAAGTGGTTTTTCAACACTAACACAAGTGCAAAAAGTGTTTTTTCAACACTATTACAAGTGCAAAAAGTGTTTTTTCCACACTAATACAAGTGCAAAAGTGGTTTCCTGCACCAACACAAGTGCGAAAAGTGGTTTTTCAACACTAACGCAAGTGCAAAAAGTGGTTTTTCAACACTATCACAAGTGCAAAAAGTGTTTTTTCCACACTAATACAAGTGCAAAAGTGGTTTCCTGCACCAACACAAGTGTGAAAAGTGGTTTTTCAACACTAACACAAGTGCGAAAAGTGGTTTTTCAACACTATCACAAGTGCAAAAAGTGGTTTTTCCACACTAATACAAGTGCAAAAGTGGTTTCCTGCACCAACACAAGTGCGAAAAGTGGTTTTTCAACACTAACACAAATGTGAAAAGTGGTTTTTCAACACTAACACAAGTGCGAAAAGTGGTTTTTCAACACTATCACAAGTGCAAAAAGTGTTTTTTCCACACTAATACAAGTGCAAAAGTGGTTTCCTGCACCAGCACAAGTGCGAAAAGTGGTTTTTCAACACTAACACAAGTGCGAAAAGTATTTTTCAACACTATCACAAGTGCAAAAAGTGTTTTTTCCACACTAATACAAGTGCAAAAGTGGTTTCCTGCACCAACACAAGTGCGAAAAGTGTTTTTTCAACACTAACACAAGTGCGAAAAGTGGTTTTTCAACACTAACACAAGTGCGAAAAGTGGTTTTTCCACACTAATACAAGTGCAAAAGTGGTTTCCTGCACAAATACAGGTGCGAAAAGTGGTTTTTCAACACTAACACAAGTGCAAAAAGTGTTTTTTCAACACTATCACAAGTGCAAAAAGTGTTTTTTCCACACTAATACAAGTGCAAAAGTGGTTTCCTGCACCAACACAAGTGCGAAAAGTGGTTTTTCAACACTAACACAAGTGCGAAAAGTGGTTTTTCAACACTATCACAAGTGCAAAAAGTGTTTTTTCCACACTAATACAAGTGCAAAAGTGGTTTCCTGCACCAACACAAGTGCGAAAAGTGGTTTTTCAACACTAACACAAGTGCGAAAAGTGGTTTTTCAACACTAACACAAGTGCGAAAAGTGGTTTTTCAACACTAACACAAGTGCAAAAAGTGTTTTTTCAACACTATCACAAGTGCAAAAAGTGTTTTTTCCACACTAATACAAGTGCAAAAGTGGTTTCCTGCACCAACACAAGTGCGAAAAGTGGTTTTTCAACACTAACACAAGTGCAAAATGTGTTTTTTCAACACTATCACAAGTGCAAAAAGTGTTTTTCCACACTAATACAAGTGCAAAAGTGGTTTCCTGCTCCAACACAAGTGCGAAAAGTGGTTTTTCAACACCAACACAAGTGCCAAAAGTGGTTTTTCAACAGTATCACAAGTGCAAAAAGTGTTTTTTCCACACTAAGACAAGTGCAAAAGTGGTTTCCTGCACCAACACAAGTGCGAAAAGTGGTTTTTCAACACTAACACAAGGGCGAAAAGTGGGTTTTCAACACTATCACAAGTGCAAAAAGTGTTTTTTCCACACTAATACAAGTGCAAAAGTGGTTTCCTGCACCAACACAATTGCGAAAAGTGGTTTTTCAACACTAACACAAGTGCGAAAAGTGGTTTGTCAACACTATCACAAGTGCAAAAAGTGTTTTTTCCACACTAATACAAGTGCAAAAGTGGTTTCCTGCACCAACACAAGTGCGAAAAGTGGTTTTTCAACACTAACACAAGTGCGAAAAGTGGTTTTTCAACACTAACACAAGTGCAAAAAGTGGTTTTTCCACACTAATACAAGTGCAAAAGTGGTATCCTGCACCAACACAAGTGCGAAAAGTGGTTTTTCAACACTAACACAAGTGCAAAAAGTGTTTTTTCAACACTACCACAAGTGCAAAAAGTGTTTTTTCCACACTAATACAAGAGCAAAAGTGGTTTCCTGCACCAACACAAGTGCGAAAAGTGGTTTTTCAACACTAACACAAGTGCGAAAAGTGGTTTTTCAACACTATCACAAGTGCAAAAAGTGTTTTTTCCACACTAATACAAGTGCAAAAGTGGTTTCCTGCACCAACACAAGTCCGAAAAGTGGTTTTTCAACACTAACACAAGTGCGAAAAGTGGTTTTTCAACACTAACACAAGTGCGAAAAGTGGTTTTTCCACACTAATACAAGTGCAAAAGTAGTTTCCTGCACCAACACAAGTGCGAAAAGTGGTTTTTCAACACTAACACAAGTGCGAAAAGTGGTTTTTCAACACTAACACAAGTGCGAAAAGTGGTTTTTCAACACTATCACAAGTGCAAAAAGTGTTTTTTCCACACTAATACAAGTGCAAAAGTGGTTTCCTGCACCAACACAAGTGCGAAAAGTGGTTTTTCAACACTAACACAAGTGCGAAAAGTGGTTTTTCAACACTAACACAAGTGCGAAAAGTGGTTTTTCAACACTAACACAAGTGCAAAAAGTGTTTTTTCAACACTACCACAAGTGCAAAAAGTGTTTTTTCCACACTAATACAAGTGCAAAAGTGGTTTCCTGCACCAACACAAGTGCAAAAAGTGGTTTTTCAACACTAACACAAGTGCAAAATGTGTTTTTTCAACACTATCACAAGTGCAAAAAGTGTTTTTTCCACACTAATACAAGTGCAAAAGTGGTTTCCTGCACCAACACAAGTGCGAAAAGTGGTTTTTCAACACCAACACAAGTGCAAAAGTGGTTTCCTGCACCAACACAAGTGCGAAAAGTGGTTTTTCAACACTAACACAAGTGCGAAAAGTGTTTTTTCAACACTAATACAAATGCAAAAGTGGTTTCCTGCACCAACACAAGTGCGAAAAGTGGTTTTTCAACACTAACACAAGTGCAAAATGTGTTTTTTCAACACTATCACAAGTGCAAAAAGTGTTTTTTCCACACTAATACAAGTGCAAAAGTGGTTTCCTGCACCAACACAAGTGCGAAAAGTGGTTTTTCAACACCAACACAAGTGCCAAAAGTGGTTTTTCAACACTATCACAAGTGCAAAAAGTGTTTTTTCCACACTAAGACAAGTGCAAAAGTGGTTTCCTGCACCAACACAAGTGCGAAAAGTGGTTTTTCAACACTAACACAAGTGCGAAAAGTGGGTTTTCAACACTATCACAAGTGCAAAAAGTATTTTTTCCACACTAATACAAGTGCAAAAGTGGTTTCCTGCACCAACACAATTGCGAAAAGTGGTTTTTCAACACTAACACAAGTGCGAAAAGTGGTTTGTCAACACTATCACAAGTGCAAAAAGTGTTTTTTCAACACTAATACAAGTGCAAAAGTGGTTTCCTGCACCAACACAAGTGCGAAAAGTGGTTTTTCAACACTAACACAAGTGCGAAAAGTGGTTTTTCAACACTAACACAAGTGCGAAAAGTGGTTTTGCCACACTAATACAAGTGCAAAAGTGGTTTCCTGCACCAACACAAGTGCGAAAAGTGGTTTTTCAACACTAACACAAGTGCAAAAAGTGTTTTTTCAACACTATCACAAGTGCAAAAAGTGTTTTTTCCACACTAATACAAGAGCAAAAGTGGTTTCCTGCACCAACACAAGTGCGAAAAGTGGTTTTTCAACACTAACACAAGTGCGAAAAGTGGTTTTTCAACACTATCACAAGTGCAAAAAGTGTTTTTTCCACACTAATACAAGTGCAAAAGTGGTTTCCTGCACCAACACAAGTGCGAAAAGTGGTTTTTCAACACTATCACAAGTGCAAAAAGTGTTTTTTCCACACTAATACAAGTGCAAAAGTGGTTTCCTGCACCAACACAAGTGCGAAAAGTGGTTTTTCAACACTAACACAAGTGTGAAAAGTGGTTTTTTAACACTAACACAAGTGCAAAAAGTGGTTTTTCAACACTAACACAAGTGCAAAAAGTGTTTTTTCAACACTATCACAAGTGCAAAAAGTGTTTTTTCCACACTAATACAAGAGCAAAAGTGGTTTCCTGCACCAACACAAGTGCGAAAAGTGGTTTTTCAACACTAACACAAGTGCGAAAAGTGGTTTTTCAACACTATCACAAGTGCAAAAAGTGTTTTTTCCACACTAATACAAGTGCAAAAGTGGTTTCCTGCACCAACACAAGTGCGAAAAGTGGTTTTTCAACACTATCACAAGGGCAAAAAGTGTTTTTTCCACACTAATACAAGTGCAAAAGTGGTTTCCTGCACCAACACAAGTGCGAAAAGTGGTTTTTCAACACTAACACAAGTGCGAAAAGTGGTTTTTTTAACACTAACACAAGTGCGAAAAGTGGTTTTGCAACACTAACACAAGTGCAAAAAGTGTTTTTTCAACACTATCACAAGTGCAAAAAGTGTTTTTTCCACACTAATACAAGTGCAAAAGTGGTTTCCTGCACCAACACAAGTGCGAAAAGTGGTTTTTCAACACTAACACAAGTGCGAAAAGTGGTTTTTCAACACTATCACAAGTGCAAAAAGTGTTTTTTCCACACTAATACAAGTGCAAAAGTGGTTTCCTGCACCAACACAAGTGCGAAAAGTGGTTTTTCAACACTATCACAAGTACAAAAAGTGTTTTTTCCACACTAATACAAGTGCAAAAGTGGTTTCCTGCACCAACACAAGTGCGAAAAGTGGTTTTTCAACACTAACCCAAGTGCGAAAAGTGGATTTTTAAGACTAACACAAGTGCGAAAAGTGGTTTTTCAACACTAACACAAGTGCAAAAAGTCTTTTTTCAACACTATCACAAGTGCAAAAAGTGTTTTTTCCACACTAATACAAGAGCAAAAGTGGTTTCCTGCACCAACACAAGTGCGAAAAGTGGTTTTTCAACACTAACACAAGTGCGAAATGTGGTTTTTCAACACTATCACAAGTGCAAAAAGTGTTTTTTCCACACTAATACAAGTGCAAAAGTGGTTTCCTGCACCAACACAAGTGCGAAAAGTGGTTTTTCAACACTATCACAAGTGCAAAAAGTGTTTTTTCCACACTAATACAAGTGCAAAAGTGGTTTCCTGCACCAACACAAGTGCGAAAAGTGGTTTTTCAACACTGACACAAGTGCGAAAAGTGGTTTTTTAACACTAACACAAGTGCGAAAAGTGGTTTTGCAACACTAACACAAGTGCAAAAAGTGTTTTTTCAACACTATCACAAGTGCAAAAAGTGTTTTTTCCACACTAATACAAGTGCAAAAGTGGTTTCCTGCACCAACACAAGTGCGAAAAGTGGTTTTTCAACACTAACACAAGTGCAAAAAGTGGTTTTTCAACACTAACACAAGTGCAAAAAGTGTTTTTTCAACACTATCACAAGTGCAAAAAGTGTTTTTTCAACACTAACACAAGTGCGAAAAGTGGTTTTTCCACACTAATACAAGTGCAAAAGTGGTTTCCTGCACCAACACAAGTGCGAAAAGTGGTTTTTCAACACTAACACAAGTGTGAAAAGTGGTTTTTCAACACTATCACAAGTGCAAAAAGTGTTTTTTCCACACTAATACAAGTGCAAAAGTGGTTTCCTGCACCAACAAAAGTGCGAAAAGTGGTTTTTCAACACTAACACAAGTGCGAAAAGTGGTTTTTCAACACTAACACAAGTGCGAAAAGTGGTTTTTCAACACTATCACAAGGGCAAAAAGTGTTTTTTCCACACTAATACAAGTGCAAAAGTGGTTTCCTGCACCAACACAAGTGCGAAAAGTGGTTTTTCAACACTAACACAAGTGCGAAAAGTGGTTTTTTTAACACTAACACAAGTGCGAAAAGTGGTTTTGCAACACTAACACAAGTGCAAAAAGTGTTTTTTCAACACTATCACAAGTGCAAAAAGTGTTTTTTCCACACTAATACAAGTGCAAAAGTGGTTTCCTGCACCAACACAAGTGCGAAAAGTGGTTTTTCAACACTAACACAAGTGCGAAAAGTGGTTTTTCAACACTATCACAAGTGCAAAAAGTGTTTTTTCCACACTAATACAAGTGCAAAAGTGGTTTCCTGCACCAACACAAGTGCGAAAAGTGGTTTTTCAACACTATCACAAGTACAAAAAGTGTTTTTTCCACACTAATACAAGTGCAAAAGTGGTTTCCTGCACCAACACAAGTGCGAAAAGTGGTTTTTCAACACTAACCCAAGTGCGAAAAGTGGATTTTTAAGACTAACACAAGTGCGAAAAGTGGTTTTTCAACACTAACACAAGTGCAAAAAGTCTTTTTTCAACACTATCACAAGTGCAAAAAGTGTTTTTTCCACACTAATACAAGAGCAAAAGTGGTTTCCTGCACCAACACAAGTGCGAAAAGTGGTTTTTCAACACTAACACAAGTGCGAAATGTGGTTTTTCAACACTATCACAAGTGCAAAAAGTGTTTTTTCCACACTAATACAAGTGCAAAAGTGGTTTCCTGCACCAACACAAGTGCGAAAAGTGGTTTTTCAACACTATCACAAGTGCAAAAAGTGTTTTTTCCACACTAATACAAGTGCAAAAGTGGTTTCCTGCACCAACACAAGTGCGAAAAGTGGTTTTTCAACACTGACACAAGTGCGAAAAGTGGTTTTTTAACACTAACACAAGTGCGAAAAGTGGTTTTGCAACACTAACACAAGTGCAAAAAGTGTTTTTTCAACACTATCACAAGTGCAAAAAGTGTTTTTTCCACACTAATACAAGTGCAAAAGTGGTTTCCTGCACCAACACAAGTGCGAAAAGTGGTTTTTCAACACTAACACAAGTGCAAAAAGTGGTTTTTCAACACTAACACAAGTGCAAAAAGTGTTTTTTCAACACTATCACAAGTGCAAAAAGTGTTTTTTCAACACTAACACAAGTGCGAAAAGTGGTTTTTCCACACTAATACAAGTGCAAAAGTGGTTTCCTGCACCAACACAAGTGCGAAAAGTGGTTTTTCAACACTAACACAAGTGTGAAAAGTGGTTTTTCAACACTATCACAAGTGCAAAAAGTGTTTTTTCCACACTAATACAAGTGCAAAAGTGGTTTCCTGCACCAACAAAAGTGCGAAAAGTGGTTTTTCAACACTAACACAAGTGCGAAAAGTGGTTTTTCAACACTAACACAAGTGCGAAAAGTGGTTTTTCAACACTATCACAAGGGCAAAAAGTGTTTTTTCCACACTAATACAAGTGCAAAAGTGGTTTCCTGCACCAACACAAGTGCGAAAAGTGGTTTTTCAACACTAACACAAGTGCGAAAAGTGGTTTTTTTAACACTAACACAAGTGCGAAAAGTGGTTTTGCAACACTAACACAAGTGCAAAAAGTGTTTTTTCAACACTATCACAAGTGCAAAAAGTGTTTTTTCCACACTAATACAAGTGCAAAAGTGGTTTCCTGCACCAACACAAGTGCGAAAAGTGGTTTTTCAACACTAACACAAGTGCGAAAAGTGGTTTTTCAACACTATCACAAGTGCAAAAAGTGTTTTTTCCACACTAATACAAGTGCAAAAGTGGTTTCCTGCACCAACACAAGTGCGAAAAGTGGTTTTTCAACACTATCACAAGTACAAAAAGTGTTTTTTCCACACTAATACAAGTGCAAAAGTGGTTTCCTGCACCAACACAAGTGCGAAAAGTGGTTTTTCAACACTAACCCAAGTGCGAAAAGTGGATTTTTAAGACTAACACAAGTGCGAAAAGTGGTTTTTCAACACTAACACAAGTGCAAAAAGTCTTTTTTCAACACTATCACAAGTGCAAAAAGTGTTTTTTCCACACTAATACAAGAGCAAAAGTGGTTTCCTGCACCAACACAAGTGCGAAAAGTGGTTTTTCAACACTAACACAAGTGCGAAATGTGGTTTTTCAACACTATCACAAGTGCAAAAAGTGTTTTTTCCACACTAATACAAGTGCAAAAGTGGTTTCCTGCACCAACACAAGTGCGAAAAGTGGTTTTTCAACACTATCACAAGTGCAAAAAGTGTTTTTTCCACACTAATACAAGTGCAAAAGTGGTTTCCTGCACCAACACAAGTGCGAAAAGTGGTTTTTCAACACTGACACAAGTGCGAAAAGTGGTTTTTTAACACTAACACAAGTGCGAAAAGTGGTTTTGCAACACTAACACAAGTGCAAAAAGTGTTTTTTCAACACTATCACAAGTGCAAAAAGTGTTTTTTCCACACTAATACAAGTGCAAAAGTGGTTTCCTGCACCAACACAAGTGCGAAAAGTGGTTTTTCAACACTAACACAAGTGCAAAAAGTGGTTTTTCAACACTAACACAAGTGCAAAAAGTGTTTTTTCAACACTATCACAAGTGCAAAAAGTGTTTTTTCAACACTAACACAAGTGCGAAAAGTGGTTTTTCCACACTAATACAAGTGCAAAAGTGGTTTCCTGCACCAACACAAGTGCGAAAAGTGGTTTTTCAACACTAACACAAGTGTGAAAAGTGGTTTTTCAACACTATCACAAGTGCAAAAAGTGTTTTTTCCACACTAATACAAGTGCAAAAGTGGTTTCCTGCACCAACAAAAGTGCGAAAAGTGGTTTTTCAACACTAACACAAGTGCGAAAAGTGGTTTTTCAACACTAACACAAGTGCGAAAAGTGGTTTTTCAACACTAACACAAGTGCAAAAAGTGTTTTTTCAACACTATCACAAGTGCAAAAAGTGTTTTTTCCACACTAATACAAGTGCAAAAGTGGTTTCCTGCACCAACACAAGTGCAAAAAGTGGTTTTTCAACACTAACACAAGTGCAAAATGTGTTTTTTCAACACTATCACAAGTGCAAAAAGTGTTTTTTCCACACTATCACAAGTGCAAAAAGTGTTTTTTCCACACTAATACAAGTGCAAAAGTGGTTTCCTGCACCAACACAAGTGCGAAAAGTGGTTTTTCAACACTAACACAAGTGCGAAAAGTGGTTTTTCAACACTATCACAAGTGCAAAAAGTGTTTTTTCCACACTAATACAAGTGCAAAAGTGGTTTCCTGCACCAACACAAGTGCGAAAAGTGGTTTTTCAACACTATCACAAGTACAAAAAGTGTTTTTTCCACACTAATACAAGTGCAAAAGTGGTTTCCTGCACCAACACAAGTGCGAAAAGTGGTTTTTCAACACTAACCCAAGTGCGAAAAGTGGATTTTTAAGACTAACACAAGTGCGAAAAGTGGTTTTTCAACACTAACGCAAGTGCAAAAAGTGGTTTTTCAACACTATCACAAGTGCAAAAAGTGTTTTTTCCACACTAATACAAGTGCAAAAGTGGTTTCCTGCACCAACACAAGTGCAAAAAGTGGTTTTTCAACACTAACACAAGTGCGAAAAGTGGTTTTTCAACACTATCACAAGTGCAAAAAGTGGTTTTTCCACACTAATACAAGTGCAAAAGTGGTTTCCTGCACCAACACAAGTGCGAAAAGTGGTTTTTCAACACTAACACAAATG